>NC_091990.1:107032088-107233482 GCF_044704955.1 Pristiophorus japonicus | reverse complement strand
GGTTGTGTGCGCGTGTGTGGGGGGGGAGTTGTGTGCGCGTGTGTGGGGGGGGAGTTGTGTGCGCGTGTGTGGGTTGTGGGTGGGGGGGTTGTGTGCGCGTGTGTGTGTGGTGGGGGGGGGGGTTGTGTGTGTGTGTGGTGGGGGGGGGGGTTGTGTGTGGTGTGGGGGGGGAGTTGTGTGTGGTGTGGTGGGGGGGAGTTGTGTGTGGTGTGGGGGGGGATCATAAGAGATATATTGTGTGTGGTGTGGGGGGGGAGTTGTGTGTGGTGTGGGGGGGGGAGTTGTGTGTGGTGTGGGGGGGGGAGTTGTGTGTGGTGTGGGGGGGGGGAGTTGTGTGTGGTGTGGGGGGGGGAGTTGTGTGTGGTGTGGGGGGGGAGTTGTGTGTGGTGTGGGGGGGAGTTGTGTGTGGTGTGGTGTGGAGTTGTGTGTGGTGTGGTGTGGGTTGTGTGTGGTGTGGTGTGGTGTGGGTTGTGTGTGGTGTGGTGTGGGGGGGTTGTGTGTGGTGTGGTGTGGGGGGGGTTGTGTGTGGTGTGGTGTGGGGGGGGTTGTGTGTGGTGTGGTGTGGGGGGGGTTGTGTGTGGTGGGGGGGTGGTTGTGTGTGGAGTGGGGGGGTGGTTGTGTGTGGAGTGGGGGGGGTTGTGTGTGGTGTGGGGGGGGGTTGTGTGTGGTGTGGGGGGGGGGTTGTGTGTGGTGTGGGGGGGGGCTTGTGTGTGGTGTGTGGGGGGGGGGTTGTGTGTGGTGTGGGGGGGGGGTTGTGTGTGGTGTGGGGGGGGGTTGTGTGTGGTGTGGGGGGGGGTTGTGTGTGGTGTGGGGGGGGGGTTGTGTGTGTGGGGGGTTGTGTGTGGTGTGGGGGGGGGGTTGTGTGTGTGGGGGGTTGTGTGTGGTGTGGGGGGGGGGGTTGTGTGTGTGGGGGGTTGTGTGTGTGGGGGGTTGTGTGTGGTGGTGGGGGGGGGTTGTGTGTGGTGGTGGGGGAGGGTTGTGTGTGGTGGTGGGGGGGGTTGTGTGTGGTGGTGGGGGGGGTTGTGTGTGGGTGTGGGGGAGGGTTGTGTGTGTGGGTGGGGGGGGGGGGTTTGTGTGTGGGTGGGGGGGGGGGGTGTGGGTGGGGGGGGGGGTTGTGTGTGGGTGGGGGGGGTTGTGTGGGGTGGGGGGGTTGTGTGGGTGTGTGGTGGGGGGGGTTGTGTGGTGGTGGGGAGTTGTGTGTGTGTGGGGCGGGGGGGGTAGTGAGAGTGGGGGGGTGTTGTGTGTGTGGGGCGGGGGGGGGGGGGGGTTGGTGGTAGAGTGTGTGTGTGTGTAGGGCGGGGGGGTAGAGTGTGGGGCGGGGGGGGGTAGAGTGTGTGTGGGGGGGGTAGAGTGTGTGTGTGTGGGGCGGGGGTGGTGATAGTAGAGTGTGTGTGTGGGGTAGGGGGGCGGTAGAGTGTGTGTGTGGGGCAGGGGGGCGGTAGAGTGTGTGTGTGGGGCGGGGGGGCGGTAGAGTGTGTGTGTGGGGCGGGGGGGCGGTAGATTGTGTGTGTAGGGCGGGGGGGTAGAGTGTGTGTGTGGGGCAGGGGGGCGGTAGAGTGTGTGTGTGGGGCAGGGGGGCGGTAGAGTGTGTGTGTGGGGCGGGGGGGCGGTAGAGTGTGTGTGTAGGGCGGGGGGGTAGAGTGTGTGTGTGGGGCGGGTGGGGGGGGGTGGTAGAGTTTGTGTGTGTGGGGCGGGGGGGGGGTGGTAGAGTTTGTGTGTGTGGGGCGGGGGGGGGTGGTAGAGTTTGTGTGTGGGGCGGGGGGGGTGGAAGAGTGTGTGTGGGGCGGGGGGGGGCGGTCGAAGAGTGTGTGTGTGTGGGGCGGGGGGGGCGGTGGAAGAGTGTGTGTGTGTGGGGCGGGGGGGGGGGCGGTGGAAGAGTGTGTGTGTGTGGGGCGGGGGGGGGCGGTGGAAGAGTGTGTGTGTGGGGCGGGGGGGGGGGGCTGGTAGAGTGTGTGGGGCGGGGGGTGGTGGTAGAGTGTGTGTAGGGCGGGGGGGGTTGTGTGTGGTGGGGGAGGTTGTGTGGGTGTGTGGTGGGGGGGAGTTGTGTGTGTGTGGGGTGGGGGGGTAGTGTGTGTGGGGCAGGAGGGGTGGTAGATTGTGTGTGTAGGGTGGGGGAAGGGGGGTGGTAAAGTATGCGTGTGGGGCGGGGGGGCTGGTAGGGTGGGGGAGGGGGGTGGTAGAGTGTGTGTGTAGGGTGGGGGAAGGGGGGTGGTAAAGTGTGCGTGTGGGGCGGGGGGGCTGGTAGAGTGTGTGTAGGGTGGGGGAGGGGGGTGGTAGAGTGTGTGTGTAGGGTGGGGGAAGGGGGGTGGTAAAGTGTGCGTGTGGGGCGGGGGGGCTGGTAGAGTGTGTGTGGGGGGCGGGGGGTGGGTGGTAGAGTGTGTGTGTGGGGGGGATGGTAGAGTGTGTGTGGTGGGCGGGGGGGGTGGTGGAGTGTGTGTGTAGGGCGGGTGGGGGGGATGGTAGAGTGTGTGTGTAGTGTGGGTGGGGGGGGTGGTAGAGTGTGTGTGTTGGGTGGGAGTAGAGTGTGTGTGTAGGGCGGGGGTGGTAGAGTGTGCGTGTAGGGCGGGGGGGTTGGTAATGTGTGCGTGTAGGGCGGGGGGTGGGTAGGTAGAGTGTGTGGGGGGCGGGGGTGGTAGAGTGTGTGTGTAGGGCGGGGGGGGTTAGAGTGTGTGTTTGTGGGGCGGGGGGTAGAGTTTGTGGGGCGGGGGGGTAGAGTGTGTGTGTGGGGCGGGGGGGGGTAGAGTGTGTGTGTGGGGCGGGGGGGGGGTGGGTAGTGTGTGTGTGTGGGGCGGGGGGAGGGTAGTGTGTGTGTGTGTGGGGCGGGGGGAGGGTAGTGTGTGTGTGATGGGCGGGGGGGTGTGGTAGTGTGTGTGTGTGGGGCTGGGTGGGGGGTGGTGGTAGAGTGTTTGTGTGGGGCGGGGGTGGTGGTCGAGTGTGTGTAGGGCGGGGGGGTGGTAGAGTGTGTGTTTAATGGGCGGGGGGGTAGTGGTGGTAGTAGAGTGTTTGTGTGGGGCGGGGTAGAGTGTGTGTGTGGGGCGGGGCCGGTGCTGTGTTCCCCGCTGCCCCCCGGTGTAGGGGATGTGCCCCAGGCCTGCACTCTGCTTTCACTGGTGTGTGTAGTTTTATTGGGAGTGCACTTCCTTCACACAGACTGTGGGGCATTGTTACAATAGCAGTGCAGCTCTCTGATTCTCTTTCTCTGTATGTCGATATGTGATGAAGAGCCATCTAGCCCTGAATGTGACGTTGATCCATTGCACCGAGCCATGTTGTTGTCATCTCCCTGACTCTGCACTTGGTTGTGGGGTGCTGGGGAGCACCGCCTTTCGTCATGTGGAGGAGCCCTTGGGTGGGATAGAGTTTCAGTCTGTTACCAGCCTTGGACATGTTTGTCTGCGTAAGCCTGAGTGTGTCTTGTTTTGTTTGTTCCCATCAGTTTGCAATGTTGACGAGAGATTTCCACGTGTGCTTTTGATGTATGTATTATTTGTTGAGTCATTGCTGACGCTCCTCGGATGTTGCCCCTCAGTACAGTGCAAAGTAGTGTTGACATAAAGTCCCAGTGCAGTTTATTTCTGTCACACTGTTACGAATACAAGTACTGTAGGCTCGACGGTGTTCAAAGTGTTCTGCTGCTTTTGATGTGTTGTGTTTATCAAAGCCTTGTCCTTTGTACCAGTATCTATGCATAATTCATTAGTTCTACTGTTAGGCAGTGTACTGTAAACAAAGATGTTTGCTGCTTTGTAACTTCAGAATTAAATAGTAACTCCTGAATACAGTTTTATGTTTTCCACTTTGTATCAGTTGAGTGAAATATATCATAGTGACATTTGTACAAGATTTCCCTTAAGAAGAAAAACAATCCCGTTTGGTTATATCTTTAAACTCCTTGCTGATTCATCACCTAGATGTGCCAGCCACTGTTTGTGTCCAGTTGCTCGCACATTGACTCCTATTTTGATTTATTGACCATCTCTCTTCCTTTGTTACCTCTTGACTTGACTATTCCAACACACTCCGAGTTGGCCTCCCACGTTCTACCCTACGTTATCTTGAGATCATCCAAAACTCTGTTGTCCGTGTTCTAACTCGCACCAAGTCCCGTTCACCATCACCCCTGTCCTCACTGACCTACATTGGCCCCTGATTAAGCAACTGGTTAAGATTTTTAAATTCTCATCCTTGTTTTGAAATATCTCCATTTCAGAGCTTAGGGCCCAGGCAGCTGAAGGCATGGCCTCCAATGGTGGCGCGATTAAAATCGGGGATGCTCAAGAGGCCCGAATTAGAGGAACGTAGAGATCTTGGAGTGTTGTGGGGCTGAAGGAGATTGCAGAGATGGAGAGGGGTGAAGCTGTGGAGCACAGAAGGAGGCCATTCAGTCCTTCGGAGATCAGCCTCCTCCTGTTTCTGTGTTCCATTGTGCCTACTCTTTCTTCATCCCCAGATGTCTACTGCAAAATCAAATACCTGTACAGTTAGCTAGGAGTTATGGAAGTACAGGTAAAGTTGCTGCTCACCAAAACGGCACCATCTCCAACAACAAACCCTACTCTGGGAGTACACTGATTAAATAGAGCCAGCCCCTCAGAGCATGGTGGCATTGTAGATTGCTGTTCTACATGACAAAATAAGACCTTTTTGGCAGGTTTGGTACACCCCCCACATTGATTTATCAAGATGTAAAATACTACAGATGCCAAATCTAAAAATAAAAACAAACTGTTGGAAGCACTCAGCAGGTCAGAGTCCTGGGGCCGGTGGGCACTGCAGGGATCAGAGTGTCTGATAAATACACATGATATCTATGATTTCATTTTTCCTAAGTTTCCTTTTTGTTTAAGTTAGACATTATTTTTAAATGGTTCTATTAGTTGTGCCTTGGGGGGGGGGGGGGGGGGGGGAGGAGGAATGTGTATATTTGTTTCTCTGATGTCAACTTATTGATCAACTATAAAAGGCACCTGTGGAGAGATTGCTATACTCATTATATGACCGCTGCTGCAGTCTGGTCTTAAATCGAGGCTACTTAAAGTTCAAAAATATTGCATGCATTCCAAATGAATTTCGACAAGCACAGATTTTGCGGTTTAAGGTTCGTATAATGAAAAGCGATTTATATTTTTTATGCCCCTAGTCTGAAATTCCCAGATTACATTGTGTACTTATTCAATCTTGGGGCACTTAAGTTCTAAATTCTACCCAATCCTTTCTGTCAATTAAACTTCTGCATCTTTGTAGTTTTTTGACCAAATTAATTGGCCTGATGTATGTGAAGGTTTGTGAGCTATGTAATTCCTTCTCTCAGGGTTCAACATTTTGAGCAGAGATAGCTCTCTTTGGAGGGAGTGCAACAAAGGTTCACTGAACTGATTCCTGAGATGAGGGATTGTCCTATGAGGACAGTTCAAATAAGGAGGCGAGCTTGAGCAGACTTGGCCTATATTCTCTAGCGTGTTGAAGAATGAGAAGTGATCTCATTGAAATGTGTAAAATTCTTAAGGGACTTGACAGGGTAGATGCAGGGAGAATGGCTGGAGAGTCTAGAACCAGGGGTCACAGTCTCAGAATAAGGGGTTGGCCATTTAGGACTGAGATGAGGAGAAATTTCTTCATTCAGAGGGTGGTGAATTCTCTACCCCAGAGGGCTGTGGAAGCTCAGTCGTTGAGTATACTCAAGATTGGGATTGATACATTTTTGGATACTAAGGGAATCCAGAGATATGGGGAGAGTACAGGAAAGTGGAGTTGAGGCAGAACACTGATTAGATAGAGCCAGCCCCTCAGAGCATGGTGGCATTGTAGATTGCTGTTCTACATGATATTGAATGGCAGAGCAGGCTCGAAGGGCCGAATGGCCTACTCCTCCTATTTCTTGTGTTAGATGATAATGATTAACATGCCTTCCTTGGCATTCTACGTCAACATGCTGTACAAACAGATTTCTCGATGTTGCTGACCTACAGTGTTGGGATTTTGGGGCTGTTTGAATCAATCAACAGTTTATACACCTTGTGATTAAGACTTTCAAAATACATAGAAGCATTTCATCTGGATGTTCCTCATTCCCTTTGACTTCTAAAGGCAAAACCCAAGTTGATTGTAGAATGCCAGGTGGCTGTTGGCCTGACTCTTGGTTTGATAAATTGGACAGGAATGACTTGATCATTGTGTCATCAGCATGTTGACAAATGTGATGCGGACTGCACTCTTAGAAAGAAAGACTTGCATTTCTATAGTGCTTTTCATGACTACTGAATGTCCCAATGCGCTTTGCAGCCAATGAAGGACTTTTTGAAGTGTAATCACTGTTGTAATGTCGGAAATGTGGCAGCCAATTTGCAAACAAGCTCCCTCAAACTGCAATATGGTCATGACCAGATAATCTATTTTAATGATGTTGATTGAGGGATAACGCCCCCACTCTTTGTGCCATGGGACCTTTTACGCCTACCTGAGAGGGCAGGTTTAACGTCTCATCCGAAAGACGGCACCTCTAACACTGCAGCATTTTCTTGGACATTACTTTCCATCCAAAGTTCGCCTGGCCTTGATGTCCCTCATCCAGTTTCTTCCCTTATTCCTGCAGGGATCATAAGTTCTATATGCCATGCAAATGTACTTCCTCGCTTTTGTGGGTCTGAGATTTGGTGTCCTGATGCTGCATAACCATTTTATTAATTAAAAATAAATATGTTGACCCACCACTATTTCAGTCACCATGTCTACAAGATAAATTACATATAAAGGCTGATAATTTAATCTGCAAATCCAATTGATGTTGAAAAACCACTTGTGCTTCAGTAAGTTTAGCTCATCATTTCTCTAACATGGGGGCTTAGGCTAATAACACCCCATTACGGTCCCTGCATCACAATAGTGACTACACTTCAAAAAGTACTTCATTGGCTGTAAAGTGCTTTGGGACGTCCTGATGTCGTGTGAGGCGCTGAATAATGCACGTCTTCTTTTAGACCTGTAACTCTTTGCTATTTTAACAGTATTTGTGGCATATGTCCCATTTAAGCCTCGAGGCTGGTCAGGAGGTCCCGTTCAGGCCGCTCACCGGCTTTTACATGGCAGAAACTGCGCAGCCACTTAAAGGGACTGCACACCTATAATAAAAATTAGAGGGAACGTCGTATGTCACCCACTTTCTTGTATCCACTTGTGGACATTTGATTTTATTTGTAACTAGTCAATCTATTTATGTATCTTGCATCCAGCTCATCTTTGTATGACAGCCTCTTCAAATTTGACTGCTCATTAAGTTTGTTGCTAATTAAGTTGACCAGTTTGCCTCAAGTTCTTTTGTATCCAGGTCATTAATATATGTTCAACATTGTCCGAGCCCCAGCATGCCAGACCAGGGTATTAATGGAGCCAAGGCAGGTGGATGGAGTTGCGATTCAGATCAGCCGTGATCTTATTGAATGACGTAACTGGTTTGAGGGGCTGAATGGCCTTCCTGTTCCTATGCTCCACCCATACTTGAAGCACTTCACTCATTGCTTTCCCTGCCTCACCATCCATATATAATTCCCCCAACCACACACATTGATTTATACCCGTCAGCCAATTTCTCATCCAAGTCCTGGGTTTTTCTTTGAATTCCTGCAGCAGTAAGCTGAAGTATGGCTTCATGAAAGCCGAGGTACATTGTGTGTCTGTCCACTGCACTGTCAGTTCCTCAAAAACAAAAATCAAACATGTTGGTCAGAGCCATGTTGGCTGATGTTAACTCGATAATTATATAGGTAATTCTCACGTTTACTCAACAACTACTTACATTTTTAAAGTTACTAACAGTCGTAAAGCGCTTCACAATTTATTATTATAAACGTTATTGATGCAAGTCGCATGAAACTGTTTTGTCATCTTATTCAAAATGGACACCATGTTATCTTATTTCCCATTCTGCTGAAATTTCCTACCATTCATTGATTCCCTCCTGAAAACTGTCAGCATCTCAAAATGTCATCCTACGTCGATTAACACCGTAAGGGAAAATGCCTTTCATTTTATTTATTCTAAGCTCCTTTAGCCTAACTAAAATTTCCATCTCATTGATGTTGAGAAGAAAGGACATTAAATCCATAGTGTAGATTCGTCAGGAAGATACCAGGGACATCAAACTACAGATACGAGGAGAAACTTGCGATACTGGGGATATTTCCACTGGAGCAGAGAAGGCTACGAGGAAGTTTAACCGAGATTTTTTTAAATTGTGAAAGGTTTTGATGGAGCGAATAGAGAAAGGTGCTTTTCCTCTGGTGAGTCTGACGAGCGACCATCATTTACTGAGAGCAAGGAGAATGTTTTTGGTAGGAACATGGAATGCATTGCCACAAAGAATGATTAGGCCCGAGACCGTTGCACCTTTTGGAATATTTGAAGCACTGGAAGGTATGGGGCTGGGACAAGAGCGCGGGGCTGGGACAAGAGCGCAGGGCTGTGGGATTAGTTTTAGATTGCTCGAGGCCGTCACAGACTTAATGACACAAGCCGCCGCCTCCTGTGCTGCAAAGGTCTATGATTCTAAGTCATTGGGCCCAAGTTTCCACATGATTCGCACCTGATTTTTAGGAGCAACTGGTGGAGAACGGACTATTTAGAAATCGCAATTCTCCACATTTTTTTTTCTGCAGTTCTAGTCAGGTAGAACAGTTCTAGTTTAGAACAGAATTTTTTCTTCAAAAGGGGCGTGTCCGGCCACTGACGCCTGATTTGAAAGTTTCCACAGTGAAAATGTACTCCAAGCTAAAGTAGAATGGAGCCAGTGAAGATTTTTGTAGAACTGAAAAAACCTGTTCTACACATTAAAAAATCAGGCGCAGGTTACAAATTAGGCGTCCAGAACGAGGTGGGGGGGGGCGGGGCGGGGAAGGGAACTCATTAAATTCGACAATAAATCCTTATTTATACTTCTACAAATATTATACAAATAAATCCAACCTGAATAAACATTTATAAGCCAAGAAAAGATTAAATAAACCATCTTCCTACCTGTGTGAAAGTACTTCAGCCAGGGAGAATTCTGCAGCCGTTCGTGCCGCTGAGCGGGGAGGGAGGGGGGGAGAAAGCCGTTCGTGTTGGTGAGTGGGAGGGAGAGAGAGAGAGGGAGGGAGGGTGGAGAGAGAGAGGGAGGGAGGGTGGAGAGAGAGAGGGAGGGAGGGTGGAGAGAGAGAGAGAGGGAGGGGAAGGGGGGAGAAAGAGAGGGGGGAAGAGGGGAACAGGAGTGCGGGTCGGGTCAGTCGGCCGGGGGGGGGGGGGGGGGGGGAAGAGAGTGGGTGTCGGGGCGGGTCTGGTCGGCGGGGGGGGGGGGGGGGGGGGGGGGGGGCGGGCGGAGCGGAAGCGGAAGCGGGTGTCTGGTCGGGGGGGGGGGGGGGGGGGGGCGGAGCGGAAGCGGGTGTCTGGTCGGGGGGGAGGAGCCTTATTCACGCAGCCCCAGTGAGGCCATTCAGCCAGGGCTAGGGGCTGCGTGCTTCAGGCCCCTCCTACACAGTTCGGCGCCTGGAGCTACTGCACTTGCGTGTTGACTGTAGCGCGCATGTGCAGAGGTCCCGGCACTGTTTTCAGCGCAGGGACCTGGCTCCGCCCCCCCCACAGCTCGTGCTGGCTGCGCCGAGGGCCAGAGGACCTGTAAGTAGGTGGAGAATACCGAGGATTTTTTTAGGCGCGAAAAACGGGCGCCCAGCTCGGAGGGGCGCCCGTTTTTTTTCTTGTGGAAACTTGGGCCCATTAAATCTACTTGGATTGATTTGATAGTAAATACTGCAATATATATAAAAAAAGATTTTGTATTGCATAGACTGACAGAATTTACAGCACAGAAATAGGCCAGTCGGCCCAACTGGTCTGTGCTGGTGTTTATGCTCCACACGAGCCGCCTCCCATCCCTCTTCATCTCACCCCATCAAATATCCTTAGATTCCTTTTTCCCTCATGTACTTATCTAGCTTCCCCTTAAATGTTAATATAGTCATATAAACTTTATCCCAGATTTATCAACCCTTCACTGAAGATCGCCTCCGCCTCACTCAGCTCGAGGTTGGAAAGTTCATTGGCGACTGATTATTATTGGGCTCAATCTGGTTAACGTGCTATGCTCACCACATGCAACAGTCAACATTTACTACGTCAGTGAGTTAATCAGTTCGCAGCCCTTAAGTGATTGCAGGCTTCATTTCATAAATAATCAATTCTGTTTTAACTTTTTTTTCTTTTCGTTGTGATCCAGCCAAATAATGGTGCATGTGTTGTTGGAAATTGATTTTCAACAGTGACCATATGTTATGTACAGGGATTTTCCTCTGGCGTTCCTGTTTTATTTAGCGATGTAAAGTTTGAAAGCGAGAGCTGGCAGTAGGCCTGTTGTGATGTGTAATCCACTGAGAAAAGATAGTCTGTCACAAACAACATGTGGGGAAGGAGTAACGTACTGTGCTATAACTGGTTAAATATTGTGTAAAGTTCTGTTGGCAATAGTTCCAGTGGCAAGGCAATGTACGTCAACATCTGTATTTATCATGTACTGTAATTCATTCTGATTATTAACTGTCAGCAGCGCACTGGGAGAATGCGATAGCGAGGTCTTACAGAAGCAAAACAATGAAAATATGATCTTAGTTCTGCCAGTACATGTCTTTGGCAGAAAATACAGCCGGCTGTTTCAGTATGGTGTGCACCAGATGGGAAAACCATGTCACGTTAATGTTCAGGAGTCACAAGAGAATGAGTAAAATGTGCTGTAGTTGTGTTTGTGCACTCAATTCCATTTGCTGCAGATGGGAAGACATTGAAGAAACAAATGGTGGGGCGATAGGAAGAATAAAAGAAAGACTTGCATTTCTACAGCGCATTTCACGACCACCGGACATCCCAAAACAGCCAATGAAGGACTTTTTGAAGTGTAGTCACTGTTGTAATGTGGAAAACACGGCAGCCAATTTGCACACAACAAGCTCCCACAAACAGCAATGTGATAATGACCTGATGATCTATTTTAGTGATGTTGGTTGAGGGATAAATATTGGCCCCAGGACACTGAGGAGAACTCCCCTGCTCCTCTTCGAAATAGTGCCATGGGATTATTTACACCCACCTGACAGAGAGGCAGGGCGGGGCCTCTGTTTAACTTCTCATCCGAAAACTGGTGCCTCCGAAAGTGCATCACTCCCTCAGTACTGCCCCTCCGACAGTGCAGTGGAGCTCCCTCAGTACTGTCCCTCTCCCAGCACAATACTGGAATATCAGACTAGATTTTTTACTCAAGTCTCTGGAGTGGAACCTGAACCCACGATCTTCTGACTGAGGCGAGAGTCCTATCCACTGAGCCACAGATAACACTTCTAACACATCATTCTGAAATATTCGGTAATATTTTTGTCGGAGTAAAATGAGAAGTTAATAGTGTGATGGTTATGTGGAAAATTTCTGATATTTTCAGTATGCTGGATTAAAAGATGGTGCAAGCAGATTACCATTTTACCTTGAAGATACTATTGTATACAGCGCATTCCTAACACCATCCAAAAACTCTAAACCTGGGTGCTTTTATATAAGAAAAGTAATGGCACTTGAGCACACAAATCTGGCTGACACTCCAGTGCAGTGCTTGTTAATACTGATTCTTTTCCCCCAATCTGGTTCAGCGAATTTACTGAGTCGAACACCGTAGCCGCTTATAACAAAGCAGACTTTATTAATTGTTTCACCGGCCGGGACTTATCAGAACGAAGGAATGCTCTCCCTTTAGAGTGCACTCACTCCCCACGGACAAGACCTGTTACAATGTAGGGGCGCAACGGTTATACATTTTCAGTACATGATGCAATTTGAGTGACATTCAGTTCACCCTATCCCCTTATGATCCCTCCTTCCCTTTGTCCACTCATGAGCCGACATCTGGCCTTCCTGGCCCAATTAGGTATGGGCTGTAGTTATGTGTAGCAGCAATTGTTCAACTGTTTTTACACAAAGAGCCTTTCTTACCCTTGTTAATGTTTCAAGTTTACTGGTGTGAATAGCAAGACCTTGAGCCAGTCTGTTATTTGTGCCAATGTTGTAACATTTGCAGTCTGACATTCTTAAGGCTATTTTTCCATGAATCCTTTGTTCAATTCACTGCCTCTATACATTTTCCCACATTCTCAACTTCACTGTCTCTATACATTTTCCCACATTCTCATTCCCCCCTTTATCATTCCATGATAACCTTTAGGATTACAAAAAGGTGTTTGCATGGAGCTCTCGCTTCAGTCTCCCCTCCCATGTGCCGCACCTGTCGTACACCAACGCTACTATACAGACTGTGGCACACAGACACAGTTTCATCTTATTACTCGGGAACAAAATGTTTCTTGTAGCGTCTCTATGGACAAGGATAAATAGTCCGAATATTTTGCTGATTCAAAGAGTTCGGTTTTCTCGCCTCTCTTCAGGTCACCGTCGGTGTAGCTGGTTGTCTATCACTACGGGTAGGAGTTCAAACTGTTCTCCTCGGGACCCACTCGGTTAGTCAGGACGCTCCTAGGAAGGACCTTATTCAGCTATGGAGAAGAGGAAGTCTGGAACAGAAATAGGAGTTAGAATATCCAGTAAAATAGGTTCGTTAGAGGGTGGTGAGCTTGCAGTGGTGCAGGTGAACCCAGGCACTTCTCCTCTCAACCTTAGCTGCAGTGAGGGTAGTAAATAACACCTGAAAAGCCCCCTCCCATCGTGGCTCTAATCCCTTCCGAATCCATTTCTTAATCAGGACATACTTCCCTGGTGCCACGAGGGACGATTCGGGTAAAACTGGGAGGTCGAGATGAGCCTATCGAACCTGGTTGTGGGCTATTTGCAGAGCCTGAGTCAGAGAAAGAACATAGGTGGTCATTTCCTCAGTCATGTGGTGGAATTGGACAGTGGAGGGGACATTCTGATTCCAGGGGGTCCTAAGGGGTCTACCATAAATGACCTCAGCGGGGGTCAGTCTAGCCTTACCGGTGGGAGTAGTTCGGATCTGGAATAGGGCTATGGGAAGGAGTTTGAGCCAATTGAGCCTGGTTGATGCTACCAGTTTTGCAAGCTTGGTTTTAAGAGTTTGATTAGCACGTTCAACTAGTCCCGCAGCTTGGGGTCGGTAGGCACAATGCAGCTGCTGGTTAATGCGCATCTGGGAACAGAATTCTTTGTTAACTTGGCCAATAAAGTGAGGGCCATTATCGGAACTCAGTCGAGCTGGGATACCATATCTAGGAACAATTTCCCTCATTAACACCTTAACAACAGTTTGAGCCTTATTGTCCAGGGTAGGGTAGGCTTCGATCCACTTGCTAAACATATCTTCTATTACTAACACATATTTGTAACACTGAACTCTTTGCAACTCAATGTAGTCCAACTGCAAGGTCTCAAAGGGACCTTCTGGTAGGGGCGTCTTGCCCCAATCACAGGGGACTCCCTTCCCTGGATTATGGTTGGCAAACAAGGCAGCGACTACTGATGTTCTGGGCCAGCGCCTGGAGTCTAGGGTGCCACCAAGTGGCCAAAAGTGTGTCACTTGTTGTCCTTGCTCCACAATGAGTAGCAAAATGCATACATTCAATAACCCATCGGGCCAACTCGTCAGACATGCAAGTCTGTTCCGCGGGAGTGGTCCAGAGTTTAGAAACATTGTCATAAGTACATCCATAATCTTTCCACAACAGTTTATCTTTTTCAGGAGCGCCGTCCTGTGCTTTAATGACATCTTGGATGGTTGGCATTGGTCTTTCCGAGGCTAACTTATCCTTTGCAGGACTTTTAGTTTGACTCATCATTCTGGGCACTACATTTGTTGTCCACGAGAGGCCTGTTTGGCCTCTTTGTCAGCACAGTGGTTTCCTATATCAACCGGGGATTTTCCAGTGGTGTGGGCGGTACATTTAACAATGGCAATGCGTTTGGGGAGCATGAGGGCTTGCAACAAGTCATATACTAGTTGCCTATGGGATATCTCATTCCCCTGTGAGGTTAGGAATCCCCTATTTTTCCATAATTGCCTGAAATCATGGGCTACCCCAAAGGCATACCTAGAGTCGGTATAGATATTGACTTTGAGGTCTTTAGCCAAGATACAGGCTCAGGTGAGGGCGAATAGTTCAGCTTGTTTGGCGGAATAGGCGGTTTCAAAGGCGGCAGATTCCAAGACCTGATTCTCCTGGTTTACTATGGCTTATCCCGAAATTCGTCCGTCTTCTGGGTCAATGGAAGAGCTTCCGTCAACATACATAATACAGTCGGGGTCCTCCATTGGTACATCAACTAAATCTTCCCTAAACGAGGTGGCCTCTTGAATTAAAGATAAACAGTCATGACTTGGTTCTTCCTCATCTTGGGGTGGCTCAGTAAGAAAACAGGCCGAATTAATGGCAGTACAGTGCCGAAAGGTCAGCTTAGGATTATTTAGTCGGTAGATCTCATATCTGCTTTGCCTGGCCATGGTAAGGTGTTGAGTCTGCAGTTGACCCAGGAGGGCAGCTATGGAGTGAGAGGTATATACAACAATATCCTGCTGGAGGGTAAGGTTGGCGGCAGATTGAAGGTTATTGTAGATGGCAGTTAATATTTGAGTACATACAGGGTGCCCCAAGGCAACGGGGTCTATTTTGGAAGAGTAGTAGGCAACAGGCCTATGCTTATCCCCGTGTTTCTGAGTTAAGACAGCGGTAGCACAGTCTTTCAGGATCGTACAATACAGTTGAAAGGGCCGGTCATAGAGGGGCCAGCCCAAAGCCGGAGCTTGCAGCAGGGCTGTCTTTAGTTCCTTAAAGGCTTGGACATCTGCGGTTTTTATTTTAAAGCTGCCTTCCTTGTTTGTGTACGGTGTGAGGTGCTTAGTCATCAGGGCAACATTAGGGATCCAGGATCTACAGTAATTGATCATCCCCAACCACTGCCGCATTTGTTTAGCTGTGCTAGGGACTGGAAACTGGTAAATCGGTTTGACTCGGCTAGCCTCCAAGGCTTGATGGGTGCCTGTTTAAAATGATCCCAAGAAACTTGACTTGAGACTGGCCAATTTTGACCTTTGATGGGGAAACTAAGTATCCCAGGGAGACAAGTAATTCAGTAACTGATTAGCATCCACCTGATTACTCGGTTCATCTGCGCTGGCTACCAGTAAATCGTCCACATACTGAATCAAAGTGGATCCATTAGTCAGCGTGAGGGACTGTAACTGTCTCTGCAGGCACCTTGAGAATAAAGTCGGGGAGTGGATGAACCCTTGGGGAAGTCTAGTCCAGGTATATTGCTGTCCCTGGTAAGTGAAGGCGAATAGATACTGACTCGCCTGGGCTAGCGGCAAAGCGAAGAAGGCGTGTTGGAGGTCTATTATTGCGAAGATCTTGGCGTTTGCTGGGATTAATGACAGTATCTGTGCTGGGTTGGGAAGCAGAGCGTGCAGGGGCTGGACGATAGCATTGATAGCTCGAAGGTCTTGGACTAAGCGGTATTCGTTTGGCTTGCCTGGCTTAGGGACTGCCAGTATAGGGGTATTACACGGGGACTGGCATTGGACCAAAATCCCCTGTTCCACTAGTCCCTTGATAAATCGGTGGATACTTGGTATTGCCTGTGGTTTCAGTGGGTACTGTCGGATAGAGGGCCAGTCCACGTTGCTCTGCACTGGGATCTCAATCGGATCAATGGGAGTATAACCCACTTGGGAGGGGTCCTCTGCCCATACATGAGGATCCACATAGTCAGGTATGTTAGAGCCAGTATGATGCTGCAGAGTCGTTAGGACCTTCTCGGGGTCCCTGTGGAATTGGACTGTTCGGCCATGTTTTACAATCTGCAAATCCGGGCTGGTAGGGTGAGCCTCGTCTATAGCTTGGCGCACCATAATTCCTAAATCTTTAGCGTGGTGGGGAGGTAATACTTCACGAGTAACATGTGGTGCCACCGTCGGGGGCTGTCTCCACAGATTCTTATCCATTTCCACAAAATCTGCCTTCCCTTCCGGTCCAGTCACTCTGGCCCTTAAGAGAATTTCCTTCTCTTCCCCTTCGTGATCCTGATAAAGGTTCTGGAGATCCTGACTCTTGCCGCTGGGATCGTATGCTAGGGTCACATGATAAGGTGCCCGCGGCAGGTCCAGAGACCACCATTGAGGGGTCCTAGTGGTATAATACTGTCGCTTAAGGGTTCCCTGTTTTACAATAATCCCATCATCTCTGCACTCCAAATGCAACTGGAATTTGCAGAGGAGGTCTCTAGCCATCAAGTTACAGTCCAGATTGGTTGTGATAACAAATCGATGTTCCACCGATTCTTCCTGGTAACCTACTTAAACTGGTTCTGACACCGGGAATGTAGAGACTTGTCCCAGGAACCCTGACAGTCCCAGTGTCTCAGTGGAGGCGGGGAGTTTAAGCTTTGACTGTACAGAAGACATAGAGGCTCCCGTATCTATCAAGAAGGGTTGCCACTCATTCCGAATTTTTAACGATATCATCGGTTCATCATCCGGGGAGGTTCCCTGTACAATCGAGCTACGTGGTCAATACAAATAATCGGGGGACGGTTGGCCAAAGGGGTTGTTCTGGGAGAAGTTAGTATAAGATCCCCGTCCTCTTCCCCCCTTGCCCCCCCCCTCTTCCTCCTCTTCCTCTTTTGTGCCGATCGGAGGGGCACTCTCTATTCCAATGTCCTTCTTGCCCACAATTGAAGCATTGCCCCCTCCTTCCCCAGCCCTGACCGCTTTCTCTTCCTGATCGGGGAGGACCATGTGATGGTCCATAGTTTGCAGGGCCGGGGCCGTTGGGGTGTTGGGTATACCCATATCCCCAGTTATCTACCCAACCCCTTACACCGTACTGTGGTTCCATTTGATATTCTCTCTGGTCGGGTGTCGGTCTTTCCCCTCGAGGAGGCTCTCCCTTTCTAGTCACGTATTCAGTCTTGACCCGGGTTGGGGGCGCACCTCCCCCTTCTCCTTTCTTTTCCTGCCAATAATATTTCACCGCCCTTTCCATCTGGGCTTTACTGTTATCTGCCCAATTCACATTATTGGTCCGGATAGCGTGAGCAATCGAATAAGGCAGGCACTGAAGTAGGATAGCGCAGAATTGAGGTGAATCCTCTCCCGCCCTGAAGGCATTATCTCCTGATTGACCTTCGTATATGTCAATGAATCTTTCCATGAATTCGTCGGCAGTTTCGTCTCGTTTGGGTTTCATTTCTAATACTGCGGCCATACTGATGGGCTTCTGAAGGGTCGTGCCGAGAGCGGTAAAAACAGCGTTTAGGCGGTCCTGGGCATTGTTCGGGTGTGCAGCCAGCAATGCGTCATGGGTTGCACGTCTTAGGTGAGTTAGAAATCGGGCATGCTCAGTTGGGCTCAGGGTCTGCTGTACCAGGGCCCACAGGTCCCTTGACTCTGCATTATAAACTGCGATGGTAGTTCGAAGATGATCTATAAACTTGACAGGTTCTCTCTTTCGATCTGGCATGGTGGCCAGAATGGCCATTATTTCGTTCGGTTTCCAAGGCACATAGACATCTATGGTGGGGTGGTTTGCAGCTTGTTGTGCATCAGGGTTTGGCATTGGTCGGACTGGGAATTGTTGCCGGGGCTTTGGGATGGGGGCGTCAACCTCGGAAGATGCTTCTGGGTTGGAGAGTGGCTCGGAGCCGCCTGACTGCGCAACACCTCCGCATCCCGATTGGCGGGAGGGTTTGTTTTGCCTTTCACGACTGGTATTCTGACTAGCGGATTCACGGGACTGCCTGTGCTTTCGAGATGTAGATCTGCCCTTCCGGGTGTGCGATCTGGTCCTCTCGGCTACATGGCTCGTGAACTGGGGATCTGAGTCGCTATCAGAGGATGAAGGGTCCATCTGGGCTTGTTGGTTCATTGGTGTGGGGTTATCTTTATCTTTACCTCCTACCGCCGGAGTGTAAGGTGGAGGTGGACGGGAAGAGGACTGTGGTAAGGGGCCAGGGGCTGCGGGAGGTGCCGTTGGGCGCCGAGTCAGTGACCATTCATCAATTTCCTCATCAGCCTCGGTCAACGCAAAGCCAACCATTTGACTACGTAGTCGGTCAATACCTTTCTCAGAGGTCCCAGTGGAACTCTTAGTACGTTTCTCGTGCACGCACTCTTTAAGACGTCTACGGTTTTAATATGTCCTCCTTCTGTCAATGAAAGTCCTAATTTAGTGGCGTTCTCCTGCCAACTCGACAGAATTGATGCATCTTTTAACTTTTGACAGTAATGCCTCCATGCGACTATTAGATCCCTATCCCCTTTTCCTAGTCCCCTCTTCCAAATTAATCCCTGCGCCCGTTTTGCTACCTCCACGCTTTTGGTGCCCCCTAGTGGCCATCGATCATCTCCTAGTAATTTGTTCAAAGTTCCAGATAACAATCTAAATTGTCCAGCTTTTTCAGGGAATTCCTCACAACTTTTGTAGTGGACTACCGGTATTCGTAGTTTTATCTAAATGATTACCTATCCTCGCGTCGCCCCACGTAGGATGTCCTAATTAATCCCGATCCCTCGCGTCGCCCCGCGTTGGATCAGGGTCCTAATTAGTCCCGATTGTTCCCGCGGTGGTTTAAGTTATCTTATCCAGAACGTAGGTGGACCAAGTGATATACAAGATCGACGTCGTACCTGCAATAAGTACAATTTTAAATTTAGACAAGTTAGATGCAGAAAGAATGTTCCCAATGTTGGGGAAGTCCAGAACCAGGGGTCACAGTCTAAGGATAAGTGGTAAGCCATTTAGGACCGAGATGAGGAGAAACTTCTTCACTCAGAGAGTTGTTAACCTGTGGAATTCTCTGCCGCAGAAAGTTGTTGATGCCAGTTCATTGGGTGTATTCAAGAGGGAGTTGGATCTGGCCCTTACGGCTAAAGGGATCAAGGGGTATGGAGAGAAGGCAGGAAAGGAGTACTGAGGTGAATGATCAGCCATGATCTTATTGAATGGCGGTGCAGGCTCGAAGGGCCGAATGGCCTACTCCTGCACTTATTTTCTATGTTTCTATCCCTCCTTCCCTTTGTCCACTCATGAGCTGACATCTGGCCTTCCTGGCCCAATTAGGTATGGGCTGTAGTTATGTGTAGCAGCAATTGTTCAACAGTTTTTAAAAGAGCCTTTCTTAGCCTTGTTAATGTTTCAAGTTTACTGGTGTGAATAGCAAGACCTTGAGCTAGTCTGTTATTTGTGCCAATGTTGTAACATTTGCAGTCTGACATTCTTAAGGCTATTCTCCCATGAATCCTTTGTTCAATTCACTGTCTCTATACATTTTCCCACATTCTCATGCTGAGGGAGTGCTGCACTGTTGGAGGTGCCGTCTTTTGGATGAGATATTAAACCAAGGCCCCGTCTACCCCCTCGGGTGGATGTAAAAGATTCCATGGCATTATTTAGAAGAGCAGCAGGGCAGTTATCCCCAGTGTCCTGGCCAATATTTATTCCTCAATCAACATAATATAAAAAACAGATTATCTAGTCATTATCAGCTTTTATGTTTGTGGGAGCTTGCTGTGCGCACATTGTCTGCTGTGTTTCTTATATTGCAACAGTGACTACACTCTAAAAGTACTTCATTGGCTGTAAAGCGCTTTGGGACGTCCAGTGGCCTTGAAAGGTGCTGTAGAAATGCAAGTCTCTTATCCTGGCTAACATTTGTCTGTCATCCAACACCACGAGAAGCAGGTCAGCCGGTTGTATCACATGGCTGATTGTGAGAACTTGCTATTTGCAGACATAACAAAAGTAATTCATTGGCAGCGCAGCACTTTGGAACTGCATGAAAATGTGAGAGGCGCTTTCTTTAAACTGCAAATTTCATGCCTCCTGTACTGGAAATGTTTCAGTAAATGGTCCAAATTTGGTTGGTGCCATATCTACTTCGACTGCAGATTTATACGGGGGCTGGGCTGGGCACGCTGGGGGCTGGGCATGGCTTGCCAGGGGTGGACGCCAATGGAATGCCGGCGTGTGAAATTTGTGGTGTGTCATCATCATAGGCAGTCCCTCGGAATCGAGGAAGACTTGCTTCCACCCCTGAAGTGAGTTATTTGGTGGCTGAACAGTCCAATACGAGAGCCACAGACCCTGTCACAGGTGGGACAGACATTCGTCGAGGGAAGGGGTGGGTGGGCCTGGTTTGCCGCACGCTCCTTCCGCTGCCTGCGCTTGACCTCTTCACGCTCTTGATGTTGAGATTCGAAGAGCTCAACGCCCTCCTGGATGTACTTTCTCCACCTAGGGCTGCCTTCGGCCAGGGATTCTCCGGTGTCAGTGGTGATGTTGCACTTTATCAAGGGGGCTTTGAAGGTGTCCTTGTAACGTTTCTGCTGCCCACCTTTGGCTCATTTGCCGTAAAGGAGCTCCGCATAGAGCATTTGCTTAGGGAGACTCGTGTCTGGTATGTGAACTATGTGGCCTGCCCAGCGAAGCTGATTGAGTGTGGTCAGTGCTTCAATGCTGGGGATGTTAGCCTGGACGAGGACACTGATGTTGGATCACCTCTAGTTTACATAGGGTAGAATGTGGGAAGCCAGCCAGGAGTGCATTGGAATAATCAAGTTTAATCAATAACAAAGGCATGGATGAGGGCTTCAGCAGCGGATGAGCTGAGGCAAGGGCGGAGACGGGCGATGTTACTGAAGTGGTAATAGGCGGTTTTAGTTATGCTGCGGATATGTGGTCGAAAGCTCATTTCAGGGTCCAATATGATGCGGTAGTTAATTTCAAGTTAAGGTGATATTGTGGGGAGCTGTGGCAATTCTATCTGTCATTGTGTAAATGAAACACAAACTGGTGAGACTGCAATGCTGACAGCAGTAGTAGGAAAGCACTGTACTTGTACCTAATGAAACATGTCGTGCCGTTCTTCTATTTTGCCCAATTACATAAGAACATAAGAAATAGGAGCAGGAGGAGGCCATACGGGTCTTCGAGCCTGCTCTGCCATTTAATGCGATCATGGCTGACCTGATCATGGATTCAGCTCCACCTCCCTGCCTAGTCCCCAAAACCCGTTATTCCCTTATCGTTTAAGAAACTGTCTATTTCTGTCTTAAATGTATTCAATGTCCCAGCTTCCACAGCTCTCTGAGGCAGCGAGTTCCATAGATTTACAACCCTCAGTAAATAAATTTCTCCTCATCTCAGTTTTAAATGGGTGGCAGTTTATTCTAAGATCATGCCCTCTAGTTCTAGTCTTCCCCCATCAGTGGAAACATCCTCTCTGCATCCACCTTGTCAAGCCCCCTCATAATCTTATACATTTCGATAAGATCATCTCTCATTCTTTTGAATTCCAATGAGTAGAGGCTCAACCCCTCAATCTTTCCTCATAAGTCAACCCCCTCATCTCTGGAATCAACCGAGTGAACCTTCTCTGAACTGCCTCCAAAGCAAGTATATCCTTTCGTAAATATGGAAACCAAAACTGCACGCAGTATTCACTGACACCTGCAACTAGGGTGGCTGTGACCCCTGGGACGCTGGCAATGACTATCAGTGGCCTTTCCTGAGCGTGTGCAATATGGGTTCCTAAGTACACTGAGACAGTGAATCCCATCGGCCACCCTAATAATTTCCACGAGAGGGCCAGGTGCTGATACCAACATTGAAACCAATGCAACATTGTCTCCTGGATCTTGCTTTGGGAGAGGAAACTGTCAGATTTTCTGAAATTAGCCATGTTTTTTGTTCTCTTTTCTTGGATAAATTGTCAGAGACCCTTAATACAGCTGTTTCTGTCCGAAATAAATGGAGCACTTAAGACGCCATAATCAGTAACTTTGATATTGACGTCTATGCAAATGGTTAGTGTTTTTTGGCCGAAACAAGCGACTGCCCATTTTAAATGTGGACGCTTTATGTTGTGCAGTTTGTACCAGTTCCTTACATGTAGTGTTTAATTTTAATGTGTAGGTCACGGCCTGGCTAATTTGCAATGAAGCAAAGAAATTGGTGCTAGTTTTTGAGTAACCCCTCTTTTACAATTTGAGGGTATGCATTTTTTTGTGGTGTCTAGTCTTTGGCAGAGAAAGTCTTGTATGAATCATAGAATGGTTACAGCACAGGAGGAGGCCATTCGGCCGGTCGAGCCCGTGCCCACTCCACCGCCCTGTCCCTGTAGTCCTGCAAATTTTTTTACTTCAGGTACTTATTCACATTCCAGATTCCAACCACTCGCTGTGTAAAAAAGTTTTTCCTCGTCGCCTTTGGTTATTTTGCCAATCACCTTAAATCTGTGTCCTCTGGTTCTTGACCCTTCTGCCAATGAGAACAGTTTCTCTCCATCTACTCTGTCCAGACCCCTCATGATTTTGAACACCTCTATCAAATCTCCTCACAATCCTCTCTGCTCTAAGGAGAACGACCCCAGCTTCTCTAGTCTTATCAATGTAACTGAAGTCCCTCATCCCTGGAACCATTCTCGTAAATCTTTTTTGCACCCTCTCTGCAGCCTTCACATCCTTCCTAAAGTGCAGTGCCCAGAATTGGACACACTACAGTTGAGCCCGAACCAGTGTTTTATAAAAGTTCAGCATAACTTCTTTGCTTTTGTACTCTGTACCTCTCTATGAAGCCTAAGATCCCGCATACTTTTTTTTTAACCGTTTTCTCAATCTGCCCTGCTACCTTCAACGATTTGTGCACATATACCCCCATGTCTCTGTTCATGCAGCCTCTTTAGGATTGTACCTGTTTGTTTATATTGCCTCTCCTCGTTCTTCCTACCAAAATGTGTCACTTTGCATTTTTCTGCGTTAAATTTCACCTGCCACATGTCTGCCCATTTCACCAGCCTGTATATGTCTTCTTTAAGTCTATCACTATCCTCCTCCTGTTTACTATACTTCCAAGTTTTGTGTCATCTGCAAATTTTGAAATTGTCTTTGAAATTTGAAGTGCGTCCAAGTCATTAATATATATTAAGAAAAGCAGTGGTCCTAGAACCGACCCCTGGGGAACACCACTGTGTACCTTCCTGGAGATAGGACTCTTGAGCATCCAAACTACCCAACTCTTTTCAGCCCTTGGATGTGATTATACTTTTAATGATGAATGACTGTTTGCCTCTGAAGTTTAGAAAATTCAATAAATGCAAGAACATAAGAAATAGGAGTAGGCCATTGGCCCCTCAAGCCTGTTTCGCCATTCAATGAGATCATGGCTGATCTTCAACCTCGACTCTTTTCCTGTACTGTCCCCATTTCCAATGATTTCCCTTAATATCCAAAAGCGGGACGTGCGAGGCAGGTTGGCTTTGGCCTTGATGGAACCCAAGTGAACTTGGAGGCTATGTGACGAGCTGCATTTTCAGAGTGGCGGCTTGCTTTAGAGCAAAATCTTGTAATCTGCAGGATACTGCAATGCAGGACCTTGGGCTTTTAGTAAGAAGGGATATATCTCCTCTGTTGGCTACTCACTGCTTCTGGGCGGTGGGCCAAGCCCGAAGGTTTACTGGGGACCTGGAAAGCTGAAACTGCCTTTTTCCTGTTGAGTGTAGCATTAGGGTAGTGTATAAATAATGTCATTCAAAGCTGTGAAGATGATCATTAAAAATGTAGATAGATAAGAAGTGACAGCAGAGAATATTGTCCTTTGTCTTGTATCTGATCGAGCTCTAGGTATGTGGTATTATGTGGGAGACCCTTATACATTTTTTTGTTCTTTTGACCACACTTCAGTGCTGCCTTTTGCACTCGCGTGCTGGGCTCTGCCATCATTGAGGATGAAGATATTCATCCTCCTGTTAGTTGTTTAATGGTCCACCAGCATTCATGACTGGATTTTTAGGTATGCCTGGTGTTGCTCCTGGCATGCTCTTCTGCACTCCTCACAACCAGGATTGGTGCCCTGGTTTGATGGTGATGGTAGAGTGAGGGATATGCCGGCCATAAGGTTACCGATTGTGGTGGAATACAATTCTGTTGCTGCTGATGACCCACAGCGCCTCATGGATACCCAATTTTGAACTGCTACATCTATTCTGAATCTATTCCATTTAGCACGGTGGTATTGCCACACAACACGATGGAGGGGGTCCTCATTGCGATGGGACTTTGTCTCCACAAGGACTTTGTGGTGGTCCCGACTACCAATGCTGTCGTGGACAGATGCATCAGCGACAGGTAGATTGGTGAGGACGAGGACAAGTAGGTTTTTCCCTTGTGTTGGTTCTCTCACCACCTGTCACAGGCACAGTCTGGCAGCTTATGTCCTTTAAGACTGTCCAACTTGGTGAGTAGTGGTGCTACCGAGCCACTCTCGGTGATGGACATTAAAGTCCCCTACCGAGTACTTCCTGTGCCCTTTCTACTCTCGGAGCTTCTCTACGTTGAACACTCTTGAAAGGAGTACTGATGCATCAGCTGAGGAGGGCGGTAGGTGGTAATCAGCAGGAGTTTTCCTTGCCCATGCATGACCTGAAGCCATGAGACTTCATGGGGTCCGGAGTCCATGTTAAGGACTCCCAGGGCCACTCTCTCCTGACTGTATACTAATGTGCTGCCACCTCAGGTGGGCTTGTCCTGCTGGTCAGACAGGACATACCCAGGGATGGTGATGGAAGAGTCTGGGACATTGGCTGAAAGGTATGATTCTGTGAGTATGACTATGTTGCTTGACTAGTCCTTGACTGCTCTCCCAATTTTGGCAGGATCGACTGGGCTGGAGTAATACAATGGGACTTTGTCATGTCCAAAGCCAGTGCCTAGGTTGATGTTGGATGTCTATCTGGTGTTATTGGTATTGTTTTTCATAGTGGTTTGTTACAGCTGAGTGGCTTGCTGGGCCTTTTCAGAGGGTTGTTGAGACTCAGCCACGTTACTGTGCGTCTGGAGTCACCTATAGGCCAGACAGGGGTAAGGGCGGCAGATTTCCTTCCCTAAAGGATATTAGTGAATCAGATGGGTTTTTACAACAATCCGGTAGTTTCATGATCACCAGTACTGATGCTAGCTTTTCATTCCCGATTTATTTAATGAACTGAATTTAAATTTGGTGATGGGTGATCAGGACTTGGTGTGAGTTAGAATGCGAGCAGCAGAGTTTTGGATGAGCTGAAGATTATGGAGGGAGAAGATGGGAGACTGTCAGGAGTGCATTGGAATCGTCAAGTTTGGAGATTAAAAAAAGCATGAGGATCTCGGCAACAGATAAGCTGAGGCTGGGGCGACGGCAGTTGATGTGGTGGAGGTGAACATAAGAACATAAGAAATAGGAACAGGAGTAGGCCATTTGGCCCCTCGAGCCTGCTCCGCCATTCAATAAGATCATGGCTGATCTGAACTTGGACTCAGCTCCACTTCTCTGCCCACTCCCCATAACCCTTTATTCCCTTATCGCTCAAAAATCTGTCTATCGCCGCCTTAAATTTATTCAATGACCCAGCCTCCATAGCTCTCTGGGGTAGAGAATTCCACAGATTTACAACCCTGTGAGAGAAGAAATTCTTTCTCATCTCAGTTTTAAATGGGCGGCCCCTTATTCTAAGACTATGTCCCCTAGTTTTAGTTTCCCCTGTGAGTGGAAATATCCTCTCTGCATCCACCTTGCTGAGCCCCCTCTTTATCTTGTGTTTCAATAAGATCACACCTCATTCTTCTGAACTCCAATGTGTACAGGCCCAACCTACTCAACCTATCCTCATAAGTCAGCCCCCTCATCTCCGGAATCAACCTGGTGAACCTTCTCTGAAGGTGGAAGTAGGTGATCTTTGTGAAGGAGAGGATGTAAGGTCGGAAACTCTGCTCTGTGTCAAATAGGATGTTGAGGTTGTGAACAGTCTGGTTCAGCGTAATACAGTGGCCGGAGAGGGAACGGAGCTTGTGGCAGGGCCCGAAGAAAATAGCTTTGGTCTTGAGGTTGACTTAAAAGATCTATTCAATGCAGAGCGTGGGGGGTTCTCCTGGTATCTTGGCTAACATTTATCTCTTAACCAACACCTTTATATAACCCCCCGTCCGCCGCCGCCCCCCCGGATTACCTGGTCATTTATCCCATTGTTTGTGGGAGCTTGCTGTGCTCAAATCGGCTACTGCGTTTCCTACATTACAACAGTGATTACATTTCAGAAGTTCTTCATTGGCTGTAATTCAGAGATGTCTCTTTAGTTTTACAATCTCCGGGCTTTTGAACTACTGCACCATTTATTTCTGAAAATCACTTGTGGTCTGCACAATATTCAACTCTACAAAGAAAATGTCCTGTGTTTTATTATGGCAGCATATAAACATTTACTTTTTGCAAATTCTGTATCCACTTTCCTGTTTTGGAACTGAGTTTGAGTTTATCAAATAGTGCATTCCAGAATCACAATTGTTAAATGGTTCAAAGATCTTTGCCTCCACAACTCTACATGGAAATCCATTATATTTATTAATTGTTCTTTGTACTTCCTGACATCAATTCTAACTTTACCATTTGAAGAGTTAGAATGTTTAGTTCCTTGTCCATCCATTTATTTTCAGACGTGTTCCAAATCACCTTTTTTGTAAAGCTGTACTGTTTTAGGTGTCATTCCTGCCATTTGAGTCAGAAGGCCGTGGGATCAAGCATAACTTCAGAGACTTGAGCACACAATCCAAACTGATATTTGCTGAGTGAGTGCTGCACTGTTGGAGGTGCCGTCTTTTCGATGAGATGTAAAACTGAGGCCCCCAGGTGCTTGCAAAAAATCCCATGACACTATTGGAAGAAGAGCAGGAGAGTTATCCCGCTGTCCTGGTCAATATTTATTCCAAACAACATCACCAAAACAGAATATCTGGTCATTTCTCTCATTGCTGTTTGTGGGAGCTTGCTGTGCACAAATTGGCTGCTGCATTTCCTACATTACAACAGAGACTGCACTTCAAAAACTACCTCTTTGGCTGTGAAGCGCTTTGGGACGCCTTGACGACATTAAAAAACGCTTTATAACTGCAAGTTATTTATCTTTAAGGTCACCTCTATAATCTCTTTTCAAGGCTGAAAACAGCACCTTGCAATTATATAGTGCTTTCAACATAGAAAAAGTCCCAAGGGACTTCAGAGATGCACTCGGGCAAAAATGACACCGAGCCATAAAAGGAGATATTGTGGGATATGATCGAAAGATTGGTCGAACCGGTAAGCTTTAAAGAGAGCCATAAACGAAAACAGGGAGGTGGAGGGGGTATCGGCAGGAAATTCCAGAGCATGGAGTCTAGCTGGCTGAAAGCGTGGCCAATAATAGCAGGGTGAACGGAGAGAGGTGAAGAGAGTTCGAAGTGGGCGGGGAGGGGGGGGGGGGGGGGGCACACGCAAGAGAGGGGTGGGGCTGGAGGTGGTTACAGAAATAGGGAATGGGGGATTAGGGTAAAGCAGAGTACGCAGTCAGAAATACACAGGCGACAGATGGTCTGCAGAAAATAAACACATGCCACAAGCATGAAGTGAGCTCCTTGAACCGTAACACAAGCAGTTAATTTTCCATTAACTGCTGTTCCCCCATATGGGCTTTTCAAACAATATGCAAAGAGCATTTACTCTTAAAATTAAAAAATATTTCTTGTGAAGTCATACGCATTGAGGTCAGGTGGTTTCCTGCTCCAATTTACAAAGATCATTTAGACACCAAACATTTGAGGATTAAATTGGCCCTCAGAGCAGACCACAGGCGTTATAAATGCAAGTCTTAACATAAGAAACAAGCAGGAACAGGCCGTTCGGCCCCTCGAGCCTGCTCCGCCATTCAATAAAATCATGGCTGATCGACGACCTCAACTCCACTTTCCCCCCCGATCTCCATATCCCTTGATTTCCCTAGACTCCAAAAATCTATCGATCTCAGCCTTGAATATATTCAGAGACTCAGCATCCACAGCCCTCTGGGGCAGAGAATTCCAAAGATTCGCAACCCTCTGAGTGAAGAAATTCCTCCTCTGCTCAGTGCTAAATGGCCGATCCCTTATCCTGAGACTGCTCCCTAGTTCTAAACACTCCAGCCAGGGAAAACAACCTCTCAGCATCTACCCTGTCAATCCCATTCAGAAACTTGTATGTTTCAATGAGATCACTTCTCATTCTTCTAATCTCCAGAGTATAGGCCCATTCTACACAATCTTCTTTATAGAGATTTGATTATGGGGTTTGTGTATGGTATTTTCAATGGGGAATGTTGCACGCTTAGTATATAAAAAAGATGTCAGCAGTGAGTGCAAATGTCAATCTGCTTTTCATCACGCACATGCAATGTGCAATGAATTGATTATGTAGGTGAACAGCAGGTGCCTGGTAAATATTGACTGCACTGTAGACGGGGAAAATTCTCCAGTTGCCATCACTTTGTAACAATCCAATCATCGGTTTTAAATGTTGCTTGGCGAACAAAAGTGTATTTGGATAGAAAAATGCTAGATCGAAGTTTAGTAAATGTATTCTTAAAAAAAAATGTTCTAGAAAAAGTTTTAAATTCGGTAATTTTACAGAACGAGAGATGCAATAATTCATTTTCATGATCTTGCTCCAAAAGCAACAGCGAAACATTTTTCCCAATTAAGTCATCTTTGTAACTTAAAAAAATAGTTCATGGGTTATGGACGTTGCTGGCAAGGCCAGCGTTTACTGCCCATCCCTAATTGTCCTCAAGAAGGTAGTGGTGAGCCGCCTTCTCAAGCAGCTGCAGTCCGTGTGGTGAAGGTGCTCCCACAGTGCTGTTAGGGAGGCAGTTCCAGGATTTTGACCCAGCGACAATGAAGGAAGGGTGACCCCCAGGATGTTGATGGTGGGGGATTCAGCGATAGTAATGCAGTTGAATGTCATGGGGCGGTGGTTAGACTCTCAATTGTTGGGGGAGGCACACTCGATCATGGCTTTCATAAGGGAATTGGATAAGTACCTGAAGGGAAAAAAAATTGCAGGGCTACAGGGAAAGGGCAGGAGCTGAAATGCTCTTGCAGAGAGCTAGCACAGGCTCAACAGACCGAATGGCCTCCTTCAGTGCTGTAACCATTCTATGGGCCCAAATTTTCCCAACCCCTTTTTCCGGTGCGCTGACTTTCTGCTCCTAAAACGGTGCCGAAAATGTTGCTCCTTATTCTCCGTGGACTGTCCTAGGGCGTGGCGTGGCAATCACTGGGGAGTGGAGCTACAGCCCTGCGCCGAAAACAGTGCCGGCAGCTGTACGCATGCGCAGTAGCTCCTCACCCTCCCAGCGCGTCCCGTTGCTTGCCGCCCCTATCCCTGGCCGAAGGAATGACCCGATATTCGCCGCCCCTATCCCGGGCTGAGTGGCCTGCCGCACAGGCCGGCCGCTGCCTTCCCTGCCTCAACCACACTCCACGATCGGACACCCTGAAGCATCCAATCTCCCCTTGACCTCCAACCATGAGACCTCCGATTCCACCCACGAGACCTCTGTTCTCCCCTCCCCGAGGCCTCTGATCCTCTCCTCCGGCTGACAATCGCCTTCCCGGTCTCCCCCCTCCAGTCCCGATGCTCCTCTGGCCCCCAATGCTCCTCTGGCTCCCGAGTCCCAACCACCTCTCCCTCGATGCTCCTCTGGCCCTCAATGCTCTTCTTGCCCCTGAGTCCCTCCCACCCCTCCCCCGATGCTCCTCTGGCCCTCGATGCTCCTCTGGCTCCCGAGTCCCAACACCTCTCCCCTGATGCTCCTCTGGCTCCCGAGTCCCAACCACCCCTCCCCCGATGCTCCTCTGGCCCTCGATGCTCCTTTGGCTCCCGAGTCCAAACCACCCCTCCCCTGATGCACCTTTGGCCCCCTACGCTTCTCCGGCTCCCGAGTCCTGACCTCTGTCCCTGCTGGAAAAGTGATCACGTTTGGGGATGTTGGACGAGGAAAAAATTGGCTGTGCAACCTTCCTCGGTTTAAAAAAAAGCCCCCTAAACCTAACTACCTAAATTCACACCTGATGATCTTGGAGCGTTCACGACTCAAACCACTCAGGGCTACAAGAAACAGGTTGGTGCAGGGAGATTTTTGATTGTGGGGTGAAGAGTTTTCATCGGAGGGGTGGGGGGGGAGGGAGGGAGGGAGGGAGGGAGGGAGGGAGGGAGGGAGGGAGGAGGTGAGTTTCTTTAAATGATTTAGAAAAAGAACAAGCTGCTCGAATTAGAAAAGTTGTCCCTAGACTGTCTGCTGATAAGAGCAGTAAGAAAGGCAGTCAGCACCATCAAAATTCAACTTCTGATATAAATGATAAAAAGTGCATATTTTATGAAGCTTTATATAGTGGAATGTATAAATTATGCACAAGTTACAGTACAAGATCTGTATTAGCTGTATGAAGGTGTTTAGTGCTTTGCAAGGTCCTATGTGCTCCCCGCCCCCCCCGCCAACCCTATCTCTGTCTACCTGCGCTGATTTCTTAGCTCTCTGTAAGGTTTTTCTGTGCGGACACAAGTGGCCACATATGCTGGCCTAAGTTAGTTTGGAGCAACTATTAGCTGGCCAAACTGACTTAAATGGCCAAAACAGGCATAGGTGGCTGGTAACGCCCCCTTTTGAACAAAACTAAACTAAATTTAAAAAAATCCTAACTAACTCGCACACTGGAGCAAATTAAATGTGCAAAATGGGGGTTTTTAAGATACTCCAGAAAAATCAAGTTTCTCCAAAAGAAACTGAGCAACTCCTGGGGAAACTTGGGCCCATATGATTCTATGACCTCATCCAAGCTGTTTTTTAAAAAAAAAGGAATCTGGTTTGGTAATGTCATTGAAAACCCATTTGTAAGCAACTAAAGTTACCACTTAGAATGCTTCAGGAAAAACCCTCGAATCTCCAGCATCTACAAAGCTCTACTCATTGAATCATAGTTACAGCGCAGAAGGATGCCATTTGGCCCATCGACCCCATGTCTGTTCTCTGCAAGAGTACTTCAGCTGGTCCCACTCCCAAGTCCTTTCCCTGCAGCCCTGCACATTTTTTTCCTTCAGGCACTTAGTCAGGAGTGCGATGGGATGTTTGTCATTTGCCTGGCTGGGTACAGCCACATTGTTCGCGTGCCAGACACGAGACTCCAAAAGCAAGCGCTCTACTCGGAGCTCCTACACGGCAAGCGAGCCCCAGGTGGGCAGAGGAAACGTTTCAAGGACACCCTAAAAGCCACCTTGATAAAATGCAACATCCTCACCGACACCTGAGAATCCCTGGCCAAAGACTGCCCCAAGTGGAGGAAGAGCATCCGCGAGGACTCTGAGCACCTCGAGTCTCGTCGTCAAGAGCATGCAGAAAACAAGTGCAGGCAATGGAAGGAGCGTGTGGCAAACCAGACTCTCCACCCACCCTTTCCTTCGATGACTGTCTGTCCCACCTGTGACAGAGACTCTAGTTCCCGTATTGGACTGTACAGCCACCTGAGAACTCACTTTGAGTGGAAGCAAGTCTTCCTCGATTTTGAGGGACTGCCTATGATGATGATAGCCACAGCAGCACTCCAGAAGCTCCACACCATTCTGGACAAAACATCCCACTTCATCCACAGCCCTGCAAGTTACCTTTTCCATTCTTTTCCTTTATCACTGTTGCCATTTTTATTCCACCAATGCAAAAAATTGTATTTTTATGAATGAAAGGAATTGCAAACTATTGATGTAAAATTCAGTCATTGAATCTTTGCCTCAGGTCATCATCATAGGCAGTCCCTCAGGGTTGAGGATGACCCGCTTCCACACTAAAAATGAGTACTCAGGTGACTGATGAACTAATTTTAAATGGTGGAAGATGCCTGTGCGTGGCACACCAGCCTCGGGTAACTCAGGGCACACACAAAGTGGCAGAATCACGTGGTACGCAAAACACCACTGAGAAACTATCTCCCGGCAGTGTTTGCTGTGACACACCTGTTGCCAAATAAGGATAAATGGTAAAATGGGTGCAGGTAAAGTCCAGTCGTCATATGTGGGAAGGTTTCCTTTGTTGACTGTTCATAGCAAAATTTAATGCATGCATAAGGAATGCATTTATTATTTTGCTATAAATAGCCAACAGTATAAAGCTTTCCCATCTATGTTTCCAGTAAACCATGAGACTGTAGAGTGTATAGCAAGGGAATAGCAGATCTTAGGATTGTTAATTTCTCTTATGGATTACGTCATAATTTTAACAAAAAATAACCATAACAAAAGCATAATTTATACTCTAGCATAAGAATTAGAAGCAGGAAGTAGTACACATGACCCCTCGAGCCTGCTCCATTTACTAAAATCATGGCATCTCCACTTTCCTTCCCTATCCCTGCATCCCTTGATTCCCCTACAGTCCAAAAATCTATCAATCTCAGCCTTGAATATACTCTAACTCAGCATCCACAGCCCTCTGGGGTAGAGAATTTCAGAGTCTCAACTCTAAGTGAAGAAATTCCTCCTCATCTCAGTCTTAAATGGTCGACCCCGTATTCTGAGACTGTGCCCACTGGTTCTAGACTCCTCAGCCAGGAGAAACGACCTCTCAGCATCTACCCTGTCAATCTCTCTCAGAATCTTACTCTGTCCATTGTGACGGATTGTCTTTATGTCTGATGAATCTGAATTTTTGGGAGTGATCCTCCCTCTTTTCATTAGATATTTATCTCTTGGGTGCAAGTATGGGATTGGCCACACAACATCTCATGTCAAAAAGCTGACCCAATTGCTTCCAGCCCTCCTCCCATTGCTAGTCACTTGGAGGCATGTCAGTGATTTGGGGGTGACTCTCTTCTCTTGATCTCTTCCAACAATGTCATGTGCAATGTGTAGGGATGATGCCCAAGGATCTAATTCTCACCACTCTGGTATAGTGCATTGAGATTCACTATTGTTTTGCTATAATCTACTCTAATAATCTATATATCTTGCAATAAATTCAATTATGGGACTGCTACAAACTTTCAGTAATATTTTCTCTGAAGCAAGCAAGAAAGAAACAAAAGCAAAATGCTGTGGATGCTGGAATCTGAAATAAATACAATGCTGGAAATCTCAGCGGTCAGGCAGCATCTGTGGGGAGAAAAACAGTCAACGTTTCAGGTCGGTGAACCTTCGTCAGAACTGGCAGATGTTTGAAAAGGACCGATTCTTTGCTGAGCAACCCTTGGTAACCCCTGTTAGATCTGTGCTCCTCAGCTGCTGTTGTAATCCTTTGACGCAGTGAGATGAGTGGCGAGAGTAGTTATTTTCCTGATTAGTGAGCTATTTGGGTGGAAAGAATATCCTGTCCCTCCATTGCTGATGTTCCAGTGTTACTTGTCAATCCTCCCAGTATTTCCTGCCCAACACCAGTGAAGTCTTGGTTTCCATCTTGTGTGGAGGATCTTTAACATGGCTGCCTCATTTGCCTACGTGATTTATCAATGTCGAATCCCAATGCTGTGTGTTGATCTTCCTGGTGATCGCCAGGTGTCGGTTCTAAGCCCACTGCTTTTCTTGATGTATGTTAATTATTTGGATGTGGGTGTACAGGGCACAATTTCAATATTTGCAGATGACAAAACTTGGAAGTATAGTGAACAGTGAGGAGGATAGTGATAGACTTCAAGGGTACATAGACAGGCTGGTGGAATGGGTGGACACGTTTCAGATTAAATTTAACGCAGAAAAGTGCAGTGAGCTACATTTTGGTAGAAAGAATGAGGAGAGGAAATCTAAACTAAAGGCTACAATCCCAAGAAGAAGGACTTGCATTTCTATAGCACCTTTCATGACCGCCAGGCATCTCAAAGCACTTTACAGACAATGAAGTACTTTTGAAGTAAAACCAGAAAATGCTGGAAATCTCAGCGGGTCAGGCAGCATCTGTGGAGAGGAAGCAGAGTTAATGTTTCGGGTTGATGTCCCTGACCTGCTGAGATTTCCAGCATTTTCTGTTTTTATTCCCAGCAGTATTTTGCTTAAGTACTTTTGAAGTGTAGTCACTTGTAATGTGGGAAATATGGCAGCCAATTTGCGCACAGCAAGCTCCCACAAACAGCAATGTGATAATTACCAGGTAAAATGTTTTTATGATGTTGATTGGGGATAAATATTAGCTTGTTTCTGTGCTGTAAATCCTATGAAAGGCAGTGAATAAATGGAACTCTACCAAGTTTCTTAATCCCATTTAGTTTCCTCATAATGCATGCTTTATTGCCCTATTACAATGTAGATACCTACATCAAAATGGCTGGTTCAGGAAATTGTCTACAAACTTAGTCAAGTCTGATAGCTCACATACGGCAAGTAAATGTGTTAATGCATAATTTTAGATTCCACTGTTGTGGTTTGTGACTGATATAAGTTGTTAACAGATGAAAATTGAATGTGTGTGTACCAAATTGGAATAACTAAAAACACTCCTTAAAGTGCAAAGCTTATGAATTGCTCTGTTTTTTTTTAAATGTTACGTTTTGTAAGCTTTGATGCTTGCTTAGTACATTAATGCTTTAAGTATCTCGTGTTTCTTCTTGGTTCCCCACAATTCACGTTTCTGCGATGCACGTTTTTTAATTGATGCAATTGTTGACGAAATGATTTGCAAAGTTGAATTTTAAAATGGGCACTGCAGTTTGCGACTTTGTGCAATCGTGACTGACCGGTTTGGTCACTTGGTTTAATGGGAATAAACACCTGCTGGTAGAGATGAAAAGGTTTGACAGTTGTGGCATATATTGCAATGAGCTGGAATGCTCCAGGGGCACAGTGTTCACGTTACTTAGAGTTCTCCTAGAGAGCAGTAATTAGCGGTAATACAGCTGTTAGGTAATTGGATCTGCAGATCGGGAAATTAACTCGTCAATTCGAAAATATGCAAGTATATATTTTGAGTGCTTTTGTTTTTATATTACTAAATTAAAAATTTTCAATTAGAATATTTTATTCAAAGTCTCCTCACTCATCACTTTATTTGCTCAATGGTTGTCCTTCATTTATTCTCAACATTTTAATTCCGTAGTGAAATTTGTTAGGCTTATTAACTATTTTTGTTGTCCTTCCCAATTATTGCGCTTTGAGGTAGCGACCCTTGGCTTTCTCGCCGTTATTTGTCAACAGTGTCGAATACACTTTGGGGAAACCACAGAACTCCTGCGGAATTGAGATGCCACTGCTACTGAGAATTGGCGTTGGCCTCTGCCGCGCCCATGTCTGTGTTGTGGCTTAATGCACTGCCTTTGGCCAGCCTGACGTGTGACTGTAGATGTAGCCTTGATTGCCACAATTGCTGTCCTGGTTCGACTAGTGATCTCCCTGCCCCACTGCTACTTATTCTCAGTCTTCTGGTTGTTCCTTCTTGGTTAATAACAATGAAGTGAAAATTCTCTGTTCTGAATAAACCTTATCAGTTGGACCCATGTAATAATGTGATCTATATTTTGCTATTATTCCTTCCGCTACGTTAGCTTTCCAACTAAACCAATCTTTCTGGGAGTTAGCAAGCTCATTTCGAGCTACTGAATGTTTGTACGAACAATGATGGACAGGTAAAGACCCTCGGATCCATCCAGCCTGTTCCACACATAAGAACATAAGAAATAGGAGCAAGAGTCGGCCATTCGGCCCCTGGAGCCAGCTCCACCATTCAATATCAGGGTTGATCTTCTACTTCAACTCCACTTTCCCGATATCCCTTGATTCCCTTAATATCCACACAACTATGATGCCATGAACTCTCCACCCCACCTAATACCATGTGACCTCCTGCAAGAGGCCATAAAAAGATGAAAAACCCAGGCCAATTGGGGGGGAAAATATCTTGGAAATTCCTTTCTGACCCCCATTGGCGATCAAAACTAGTCCGGGAGCTTTCGCTGGACATGAATTCCTTGCGGTACCTACCTTCTACGGCCCCAAGTTTCCACATGATTTGCTCCTGATTTTTAGGAGCAACTGGTGTAGAACGGAGTATCTTAGAAATCGGAATTCTCGGCATTTAGTTTTGCTCCAGTTCTAGTCAGTTAGAACAGTTTCACTTTGGAACAGAATTTCTTTTTCAAAAGGGGGCGTGTCCGGCCACTTACGCCTGTTTTCAAAGTTTCGTCAGTGAAAACTTACTCCAAACTAACTTAGAATGGAGTAAGTGAAGATTTTTGTACACACAAAAAAACCTTGTCTACACTTTAGAAAATTAGGCGTAGGTTACAAATCAGGCGAAGGGAATGGGGGGGGAGGGGGTTTAAAGGGAAGTTTACAAACATTAAACACTTCAGTTTTACAAATAAAGAGCCATCATCAATAATAAATGATAAATACATCAATAAATCAACCAATAAATCAATCACAAAATTAATAAGAAATAATTTTTAAAAAATCAATAAATAAAACATTTTCTACTTACCGACTGCAGCACCGGGAGCCCTCCAACAGCGTGCTGGGATGCCCCCCCCCCCCCCCCCCCCCCCCCACAGTGTGTCTCTGTCAGTGTCTCTATCTCTCTGTCTGTCTGTGTGTCTCTCATTCTCTGTCTGTCAGTGTCTGTGTTTCTGACAGCGAGGGGAGGGGGAGGGGGGGGGGGTAGAGGGAGAGAGGGGGTGGAACAGAGGGAAAGAAGGGGGGGGGAAGGAGATTGGGGGGGGGGGGAAAGGAGAAGGGGGAGGGAGGCTGAACGGGCCGGGCCCGAGACTTCGGGCAGGGCCCGTCCCCAGCACCAGATTTACAGGTAGGTGGCGTTGGGTCGGGTCGGGGGGCTGCTGGGAAGGAAGTCGGTTCAGGTCGAGGGGGGGGGGGGTGTCAGGTTGGATCCGGGTGGGAGGGGTGGGTTGCGGGAGTCGGGTCGGTGTCCGGTCCGGAGGGGGGGAAGCGGGAGTCGGGTCGGGTCCAGTCCGGGGGATCGGGGCGGGGGAGAAGTGGGAGTCGGGTCGGTGTCCGGTCCGGAGGCGGGAAGCGGGAGTCGAGTCGGGTCGGGAGGAAGCAGGAGCTGGCCATGGGAGAGGAGTCTTATTCACACAGCCCCAGTGAGGCCATTCGGCCAGGGCTAGGGGCTGTGTGCTTCGGCCCCTCCCACACAATTTTGGGCGCCTGGAGCTACTGCACATGCGCGCTAGGTCCCGGCACTGTTTTCAGCGCAGGGACCTGGCTCCGCCCCCTACAGCTCCTGCTGCGCTGCGCCGAGGGCCAGAGGACCTGCAGGGAGCTGGAGAATCTGGAGGTTTTTTTTAGGCACACTTTGTGGCGTGAAAAACGGGCGTCCAGGTCGGGACTGCGCCGTTCTAGGCGCGGCTCGAAACTTGGGCCCTACAAGAGGTGATCGCCACCCCAGCCAGAAATGGGTCAAGCTCTCGTTTGAAGGAATTCAGCAAATCAGCATCCACCTAATATATATATTGAAAATATATATATTATATATCTTCTATGACCTTAAAGCAGAAAATCATGGTCCTGATGACTTGAGGAATATTTTGTTTGGTTGCCAAGAAATGTTAAGTTGTATTTTAAAATTGTCTGCCTATCCCATAATCCATTCCAGTAAATCACATCAAGCCACTAAATCCCCATTATGTGGTATTTTATATTGGATCAACAAAGCTTTTAAATGTACTTCTTTTAAATGCATGCTGAATTTGAGTTTAATCAGCTGATGATAAAAGTTTGAAATGGCAGTTGGAAAAAAATCAGTATTATGGCTAAAGGATGGAGTATTGATGGAAATGAAGTCCATATTTTTACTAATAGATGAGATTTATATTCATGGTGCATCAAGGGTGCATTTGCACTGTAACTAGTGTCGCTATGAAGAGTTTTTCTTCACATTGATGCTGCAGTTGTAGTGTAATGCAGTATGGGGATCTGAGCTGACACAGGAACAAATGCAGTGTGGGGATCTGAGCTGATGGGGATGAGGCAGAGAAAGACACTGGATGACAGAGTCTTGCTCCACTTTGCATACAATCAGTTTGGGCCTTCACATCTGATTTACACTCCAAGTCTAGTGTGGCGCAAAGTGGTTTCGACTTTGCACCGGCGCTACACTTGCGGAGTGTGAATGCACTGTAGTTTTAGGTGTCATTTTTTTTAAAGCTATAAAGTCGGGAGAGTAATCGGGCAGTATGATGCCGAGTGTTTGTGGTAGCCTCATGGTGCCTTGGACCACATAATGCTTAAATCCACTTTCCCATTAAATTGTGTATATCCCGTGCTCATGCTAATATATCTTGAGGATCCAGTTTAGGATTTTCCACCAGTGAGTAAGCATTGCTCAGAACAACCCCTTCCAAACCTCCAGATCTGCAAAGTTCAAACAGATCAGGAGACGAGAATCACGGCCACAATGAGGATTGAGTTTGTTGGGCTTCAAAAACATCACTAAAACAGATGATCTGGTCATCTGTATGGGTAGAGCTGCGGAATACCAAAGGGCAGAAAACGCTCGTGGGAGTTGTGTACAGACCACCAAACAGTAGTAATGAGATTGGGGACAGCATCAATCAGGAAATTAGGGATGCGGGCAATAAAAGTACAGCAGCTATCATGGGCGAATTTAATCTACATATAGATTGGGCTAATCAAACTGGTAGCAATACGATGGAGGAGGATTTCCTGGAATGTAGTAGAGATGGTTTTCTGGACCAATATGTCGAGGAACCAACTATAGGACTGTGTAATAAGAAAGGACTAATTAACAATCATCTTGTTCGAGGCCCCTTGGGGAAGAGTGACTATATTTGGTAGAATTCTTTATTAAGATGGAGAGTGACACAGTTAATTCAGAGACAAGGGTCCTGAACTTAAAAGAAAGGTAACTTCGATGGTATGAGACGTGAATTGGCAAGAATAGACTGGCGAATGATACTTAAAGGGTTGACGGTAGATAGGCAATGGCAGACATTTAAAGGTCACATGGATGAACTTCAACAATTTTACATCCCTGTCTGGAGTAAAAACAAAATGGTGAACGTGGCTCAACCGTGGCTAACGAGGGAAATTAGGGATAGTGTTAAATCCAAGGAAGAAACATATAAATTGGTCAGAAAAAGGCAGCAAACCTGAGGACTGGGAGAAATTTAGAATTCAGCAGAGGAGGACAAAGGGTTTAATTAGGAGGGGAAAATAGAGTATGAGACGAAGCTGAGAACATAAAAACTGACTGCAAAAGCTTCTATAGATATGTGAAGAGAAAAGGATTAGTGAAGACAAACGAAGGTCCCTTGCAGTCAGAATCAGGTTAATTTATAAAGGGGAACAAAGAAATGGCAGACCAATTGAACAAATACTTCGGTTCTGTCTTCACGAAGGAAGACACAAATAACCTTCCGGGAATACTAGGGGACCGAGGGTCTAGCGCGAAGGTGGAACTGAAGGAAATCCTTATTAGTCAGGAAATTGTGTTAGGGAAGTTGATGGGACTGAAGGTCGATAAATCCCCAGGGCCTGATAGTCTGCACCCCAGAGTACTTAAGGAAGTAGCCCTAGAAATTGTGGATGCATTGGTAATCATTTTCCAACAGTCTATCGACTCTGGATCAGTCCCTATGGACTGGAGGGTAGCTAATGTAATACCACTATTTTAAGAAAGGAGGGAGAGAGAAAATGGGGAATTATAGACCGGTTAGCCTGACATCAGTAGTGGGAAAAATGTTGGAATCAATTATTGAAGATGAAATAGCAGCGCATTTGGAAAGCAGCGACAGGATTGGTCCAAGTCAGCATGGATTTATGAAAGGGAGATCGTGCTTGACAAATCTTCTAGAATTTTTTGAGGATGTAACTAGTAGAGTGGACAAGGGAGAAGCAGTGGATGTGGTGTATTTGGACTTTCAAAAGGTTTTTGTCAAGGTCCCACACAAGAGATTGATGTGCAAAATTAAAGCGCATAGTATTGGGGGTAATGTATTGATGTGGATAGAGAACTGGTTGGCAGTCAGGAAGCATAGAGTCGGGATAAATGGGTCCTTTTCAGAATGGCAGGCAGTGACTCGTGGGGTGCCGCAGGGCTCAGTGCTGGGGCCCCAGCGATTTACAATATACATCAATGATTTAGATGAAGGAATTGAGTGTAATATCTCCAATTTGCAGATAACACTAAACTGGGTGGCGGTGTGGGCTGTGAGGAGGATGCTAAGAGGCTGCAGGGTGACTTGGACAAGTTAGGTGAGTGGGCAAATACATGGCAGATGCAGTATAATGTGGATAAATGTGAAGTTATCCACTTGGGTGGCAAAAATACGAAGGCAGAATATTACCTAATAGCGACAGATTAGGAAAAGGGGAGGTGCAATAAGACTTTGGTGTCATGGTACATCAGTCATTGAAAGTTGGCATGCAGGTACAGCAGGCGGTGAAGAAGGTAAATGGCATGTTGACCTTCATAGCTAGGGGATTTGAGTCTTTGAGCATGGAGGTCTTACTGCAGTTGTACAGGGCCTTGGTGAGGCTTCACCTGGAATATCGTGTTCAGTTTTGGTCTCCTACTCTGAGGAAGGACATTCTTGCTATTGAGGGAGTGCAGTGAAGGTTCACCAGATTGATTTCACGGGATGGCAGGACTGACGTCTGAGGAGAGACGTCAGTTTCTACAGACTGGGCCTGTATTCACTGGAGTTTAGAAGGATGAGAGGGGATCTCATAGAAACATATAAAATTCTGACGGAACTGGACAGGTTAGATGCAGGAAGAATGTTCCCGATGTTGGGGAAGTCCAGAACCAGTCTAAGGATAAGGGGTAAGCCATTTAGGACCGAGATGAGGAGAAACTTCTTCACTCAGAGTTGTTAACCTGTGGAATTCTCTACCGCAGAGAGCTGGTTAGATATATTCAAGAGGGAGTTAGATATGGCCCTTATGTCTAAAGGGATCAAAGGATATGGAGAGAAAGCAGAAAAGGGGTACTGAGATGAATGATCAGCCATGATCTGCTTGAAGGGCCGAATGGCCTATTCCTGCACCTATTTTCTATGTTTCTATGTTTCTATTATCACATTGCTACTTGTGGAAGCTTGTTGTGTGCAAGTTGGCTGCCGCGTTTCCTCTATTACAACGGGACTGCTCTTCAAAAGTACGTAATTGGCTGCAAAGTGCTTTGGGATGTCAAGAGGTGGTGAAAAATGTTATGGAAATGCAAATTCTTTTTCCACAGCCAAATTGCCAGGGCTCAAGGCGGAAAACCCTGCTTTAATGCTCCGTACCGTGGCAGTGAGGGCTGCAAGGTTAATTTGCCCTGTGTTGCCATCCTCCTGTGGGAGGTGCCGAGTGAAGGGCAGTCCGTGAGAAGGTTAATCACCCAGTAAGGACTTGTACTGTGCAGTTTAAAGTGAAATTGAGAGATGCGGAAGAACTGTTGAAGGACTGTGCATCTCGATAGTAAACCAGGACAAGATCCAAGAACAGTTAGAGTGCCATTGTAGGAAACATCTTCTCAAACAAGTAGGCGAAACATTCACTGGGGAAAGATCAGCCTCTTTATAACCTAGTCATACCTGCTGAAACCCTTTTCAACAGATGTGAATAAGTGGAATTGAAACAGATAAAATAGACCAGAGAGATAAATACAGGAATCTAATCTGACTTTGTTGAATCTCTTATAATTATTAGCATTGGTCAAACACGCAGTAGGAATTGAAAGCACAGCTCTCATACTGCATGTTAGTTGTAACTGCAGATATCCTAGCAGCTGGGGCACCAGCATATTTCCCTTTGTACCTTGAAAGAAGCTGTTAATTCTTTAGGGAAAAGGATTTATTTTTGTACTTAAAGGCCATTCAAGCTGGCACAGGCTTTCTGTGCTTGAAGCCTCTATGGGCCCAAATTTGGCCTACCCGTTTTTTTTTTTGGCGCACTCATGTGAGATGCGCCGCCTTCCTACGATCCAATCGGCGCCTAAAAGATGTCTCCAGATTCTGGCCCCTCTGCTGACTCTCCCGGAGCTTAGCACAGCGTGGCGAGTCCATTGGGGGGAGGAGCTAGGGCCCTGTGCCTAAAAGTATGCCGGCAGCTGTCCGCATGCGCAGTAGAGCGTTTGCGCATGTGCAGTAGCTCTTCCCATGATTATTATGATGATGCCTGCAGCATGGGACCCAACGTGTACCGCCCCTATCCCGGGCCGAGTGGCCTGCTGCACAGGCCAGCTGCTGCCTTCCCGCGCTGAGGGCTACAAGAAACAGGTTGGTGCGGGGAGACTTTTGATTGGTTGGGGGTGTGTGAAAGAGTAGAGTTTTGATGGGGTGGGGGGGTTAACTATGTAGCTAGTTATTTTAATCAGCTTACTCAAGACTTTCCTTAACCCTGTTGATGAAAATACTTTCCTATGAGCAGGAGGTACTTCTATTTTTTATTTGGATATTTTGAAAAAATTATGTAAATATGTTTTGTCTCTTTACTACTTTAGTTTTGTAGTTTAAGCTTCCATGAATGCTTCTGTTGTATTGTAAATTAACTTTGCGAAGTTTGTCAGTCCTGTATAGCTGTTTGATCCTGTTCACAATCTTTAGTCAAGTCATTAGGTACCTACCTGTGCTGATTTCTTAACTCTCCGCAACGGTTTTCTGTGCGGCCACAAGTGGCCACATACGCTGGCCTAAGTTAGTTTGGAGCAACTATTAGCTGTTCAAACTGGCTTAAATGGCCAAAACAGGCGTAGGTGGCTGGTAATGCCCCCTTTTGGGGAAAAAAAATGAAACAAAAAAAAATCCTAACTAACTCACTTACACTGGCGCAAATTGAATGTGCAGAATGGGGATTTTTAAGATACTCCAGAAAAATCAAGTTGCTCCAAAAAAAACTGAGCAACTCCTGGGCAAATTTGGGCCCATTAAAGCATCCATCCTGCTGTATCTTTTTGGCCCTCTTAATAAAAAGCTGCAGACTGACTATTTTAGTTTCCTCCCGGCTCCAGTATAAATTGCAGATCCGTCTACTTGTGGAATGGAGAATCTCTCTTGCCTGTTTCACTCGACTGATTCACTAGACTGATTCCTTGGATGAGGGAATTGTTCTATGACGAGAGATTGAGTCGACTAGGCCTATATTTCCTGGAGTTTACAAGAATGAGAGGTGATCTCATTGAAATATATAAACATTTTAAGGGGCTTGACAGGAGTAGGTGCTGAGAGGATGTTTCCCCTGGCTGAGGAGTCTACAACCATGGGTCATGGTCTCAGGATAAGGGATCGGCCATTTAGGATTGAGATGAGGAATTTCTTCACTCCGAGGGTGGTGAATATTTGGAATTCCTAATCCCAGAGGGCTGTGAATGCCGAGTGGTTGAGCATATTAATGGCTGAGATCGATAGAATTCTGGATACTAAGGGAATTAAGGGATTATGGGGATAATGCAGGAAGGTGGAGTTGAGGCCAAGTTCCGATCAGCCATGATCTTATTGAATGGTGGAGCAGGCTCGAGTAACCGAATGGCCTACTCCTGTTTCTAGTTCATATGTTCTTAGGATCTTGTGTTTCCTTTTTGAACACTTTTACCAATTCAACATTACAACAGTGACTACAATTCAGAATTATTTTGGCTGTAAAGCGCTTTGAGAACTCCAGTGGTCGTGAAGGTGCTATAAAAATGCAAGTCTTTTTTCAGCAATCACAGTGCTAGGTGCCAGCCTATTCCGCAGATTAATAATGATGGTAAATTAGGTGCTCCTCAAATCACAACTTGTTTTTGGCTTGCTTGGTTTCGAGTTGAGTTCTTCAGTAGGTATTCCCTGGTTCTGGCCGCTGTGGCTCTCCAGCTTCAGCCTTCTGATTTTCTCCCTGCCAGTTGCCTCGGACACCATTCACTGCATAAAGAAACATCAGTCATCAGTTATTTAGCATCGTTAGCTGCTTTTATATTCGTGCGGTTTTAGTTTGGATCCCAGGAGACCAGCGTCTGTGACCCAGCTCCTGACCTTTACACAAAATCTGGTTCCTGTATCCCAGCATCAGCCTTATAGACCCAGCTTTTCATTGATCTAAGATTCTGCAACCATGATCACTCATTGAGCAGAATTGGACAAACTGTACCATGTGGTCTGACCAAGTTACTGTGCAGTTTAAGCATGACTTCCTCTAACATCACCAGTCTCTGCCCCTGCTTCATTCCATCCGCTGCTGAAACCCTCATCCACGCCTTTGTTGCCAGACTCAACTATTCCTGTGCTCTCCTGGCCAGCCTCTCACCTTGCACCCTCATCGAGCTCATCCAAAACGCTGCTGCCCCGTGTCCTAACTTGCACCAAGCCCCGTTTACCCATCACCCCTGTGCTCGCTGACCTACCTTGGCTCCTGTCCGGCAACACTTCTATTTTAAAATTCTCATCCTTGTTTTTAAATCCCTCCATTGCCTTGCCCCTCCGGCCTTATAAAACCCTCTGAGATATCTGCACTCCTTCATTTCTGGCCTCTTGCGCATCCCCTGATTTTAATTGCTCCATCGTTGGTGACCATATCTTCAGCTCTGGTCTGGAATTCCCTCCCTAAACTTTCTGTCTCTTGACCTCTCTCCTCCTTTTAAGACGCTCCTTTAAAACCAACTCTGACCACCTGTCCTAATATCTCCTTATCTGGCTTGGTGTCAAATTCTGTTTGATAATCGCTCCTGTGAAGCGCTTTGGGATGTTTTATACACTAAAGGTGCTATATAAGTGCAAGTTTTATTGCAAGTGTTCTACTGTCTTGGTGCCCAGCATTTAGCTGCTTTGTTTGTGGCTGTGCAGTGTATAGACCTGCTGAGTCCACAAACGTCCCAAGATCGGTGTCAAATTCGACCTGGCTATTTACCCTATTTATAGAGTGCTTACACTGCACATTCTTTCCTCTGTGTAGTATTTTACACTTGTCCATATGAAATTTCATCTGCCACTGTTCCATTCTGTTACATATTTTGACCTGTCTGTCTGGCCTGCCTCCTTAAATTGAATTGCCCCTCCTGTTTTGGTATCGACTAGAATTCACCTAGTTCACATTCAACTTCAAAATCTAAATTGGAAACCATAGTAGTCACATCACCAATCCCTGGGGCACTGTCCGATTTTATCCCTCCCAGTCACCTGCTGCTTCCCAGCTGTCTACCAATTCCTTACTCATCGCCTCGTCTTCATCTTGAGGTGGCTAAAGTGGTTGGAACAAAATCTTCCTGTTTGAATTTGTTGTCATTCACCATATTCCTACAAAGATTTTTTTTTGCACATAATTAGTTTCTAACTTCTGAATGGCCGCTTGGAATTGAATGTGGGGAAGGTGGTTGCTAACAACAAGCACAACTTGTATTTATAGAGGCTCCTTAATGTTGTACAATGTCCCAAGGTGCTTCACAGCATTATTAGATATAATATGACACCGAGCCATATGAAATATTAGGACAGGTGGAGTTAGACTTTAAGGAGTGTCCAACATCACTGTTGCTTGTATTTGCTATTCATGTTAGCCATATAGATCTTAACAGAGTCTTGATCTGTTTCCAATTAGTGAGTTGTTGCGATGAGACATTAAGGCAGCGGTGTCCAGGTCTTATAGCTCTGTGATGCACACCACACAGCCTCACGGGCCATATGATAAGTTTAAATCCATGTTCTCACTTTGCATACATCTCTAGTCTGACATCGGTAGTGGGGAAAATGTTGAAATCAGTTATTAAAGATGTAATAGCGCATTTGGAAAGCAATGATAGGATCGGTCCAAGTCAGCATGGATTTATGAAAGACAAATCAAGCTTGACAAATCTAGAGTTTTTTGAGGATGTAACTAGTAGAGTGGATAAGGGAGAACCAGTGGATGTGGTGTATTTGGACTTTCAAAAGGCTTTTGACAAGGTCCCACACGAGATTAGTGTGCAAAATTAAGGCACATGGGATTGGGGGTAATATATTGATGTGGATAGAGAACTGGTTGGCAGACAGAAAGCAAAGAGTGGGAATAAACAGGTCCTTTTCAGAATGGCAGGCAGTGACTAGTGGGGTGTACCACAAGGTTCAATTCTGGGACCCCAGCTATTTACAATATACATTAATGATTTAGATGAAGGAATTGAATGTAATATCTCCAAATTTGCAGATGACACTAAGCTGGGTGGCAGTGTGGGCTGTGAGGAGGACACCAAGAGGCTGCAGGGGGACTTGGACAGGTTAGGCGAGTGAGCAAATGCATGGCAGATGCAGTATAATGTGGATAAGTGTGAGGTTATTCACTTTGGTGGCAAAAGCAGGAAGGCAGATTATCATCTGAATGGTGACAGATTAGTAAAAGGGGAGGTGCAACAAAACCTGGGTGCCATGGTACATCAGTCATTGAAAGTAGGCATGCAGGTACAGAAGGCAGTAAAAAAAGCAAATGGCATGTTGGCCTTCATAGCAAGAGGATTTGAGTATAGGAGCAGGGAGGTCTTGCTGCAGTTGTACAGGGCGTTGGTGAGACCACACCTTGAGTATTGTGTGCAGTTTTGGTCTCCTAATCTGAGGAAGGACATTCTTGCTATTGAGGGAATGCAGTGAAGGTTCACCAGACTGATTCTTGGGATGGCAGGACTGACATGAAGAAAGACTGGATCGACTAGGCTTATATTCACTGGAATTTAGAAGAATGAGAGAGGATCTCATAAAAGCATATAAAATTCTGATGGGATTGGACAGGTGAGATGCAGGAAGAATGTTCCCGATGTTGGGGAAGTCCAGAACCAGGGGTCACAGTCTAAGGATAAGGGGTAAGCCATATGGGACCGAGATGAGGAGAAACTTTTTCACCCAGAGAATTGTGAACCTATGGAATACCACAGAAAGTTGTTGAGTCCAGTTCGTTGGATATATTCAAAAGGGAGTTAGATGTGGCCCTTACGGCTAAATGGATCAGGGGATATGGAGAGAAGGCTGGAGTGGGGTACTGAAGTTGCATGATCAGCCATGATCATATTGAAGGTGCAGGCTCGAACGGTTGAATGGCCTACTCCTGCACCTATTTTCTATGCTTCCATGTTTCTATGTTTCTAGCTGTGAATGCTAATTCATTTAAGACATGTGAAGATGGTCCTTTCCGAATCTCAACGCCCATGAAATGTAAACCGAGCAAACCAGAGAGTTATAAATGCAACTAAAACTGAGTTACCTTATTGAATCTCATTGAAACGTATAACATTCTTAAGGGACTTGACCGGGTAAGGACGGCAGATTTCCTTCCCTAAAGGATATTAATGAACGAGATGGATTTTTCATGACAATCCTGGGATGGGGGGGATTGTCCTATGAGAAGAGATTGAGTAGACTAGGCCTATATTTCCTAGAGTTTAGAAGAATGAGAAGTGATCTCATTAAACATATAAAATTCTTAAGGGGCTTAACAGGGTAGATGCAGCGAGGATGTTTCCCCCTGGCTAGGGTCACAGTCCCAAAATAAAGGGTTGGCCATTTAGGACAGAGATGAGAAGGAATTTTTTTCACTTAAGTTGTGAAGCTTTGGAATTCTCTACCCCAAAGGTCTGTGGATGCTCATCGTTGCATATAGTCAAGACATATACATTTTTGGACTCTAAGGGAATTGAGGAATATGGACAGCGGGCAGAAAGTGGAGTTGGAGTAGATCAGCCATGATCGTATTGAATGGCGGAGCAGGCTCGAAGGGCCCAATGGACGACTCCTGCTCCTATTTCTTGTGTACTTAAACTTTGTGGGCTGCATATAGGCTGTGTTTTTGTACAAAATGATTGATCTGAGGAGAGGAAGTGATTCCCATGAATTTTAAGAATATTGAGATGAAGGTAAAACCTAAAGTGAGGAAATGATACAAGTTGAACCTCCCTCATCCAGAATTCCCTTATCCTGAACCACCCCTCTTCCAGAACCATTCCCAGCCACCAGGTGGCACATGTGCAGAACTCCGATATGAGCAAATTGAAGTCCTTCCTGGCTGCCGACTCCTGCAATCGCTGGCCTGATCCCGTGATCCACCGCCTCCCCCCCACCATAATCTCTCTGCCGCACTCCCAGCCCCAAGCCAGCCAGCTCTAATATCCCTTTGCTTAGTACCTGTACCACCCAATTTAATGTGACCTCTCCTCATCCAGCAAAATCCCTTATCCAGAACAGGCCAGGTCCCGAAGGTTCCAGATAAGGAAGGTTCAACCTGTATAACATTTTCTGAGAACTTTATGCAAATCTATCCAAGTTTATATTGATGTGATGCTTATTGCTTAGTAAAGAGCCTTTTACCAGTTTCTGTCACAAAGACACTTTCAGTTACTACAGTAGGGGAGACGATAACTGGGGGCCTTCAATAAAAGAAAGCCATCAATAAATCCAGTTGGGAATTCAGGAGAATCAACTTTACCCAGAGAGGGGTGAGAATGTGGGACTCGCTACCACAGGGAGCGGTTGAGATGAATAGTATAGATGCATTTAAGGGGATGCTGGATAAACACATGAAGAAAGGAATAGAAGGATATGGTGATGGGTTGAGATGAAGAGAGAGGAGGCTCGTGTGGAGCAGAAACACCAGCACGGACCAGATGGGCAGAATGGCCTTTTTCTGTGCTGTAGATTCAATGTAAAATAACAGTAAGGTCCTTGTTAAATGATTCCATAAAATTTGAGCTTTATGTACCTAAACTGAGCAAGTTGTGGATTTCTGATGTGATTTGGGAACCCTGTGGTTTTAAATCTTGTTTTCTATCAATATAAGAGTAAAGAAAGTCAACAGATACTGTTAGTTTGCTGATCTACTATAACGGAGGTGCATAAAGTGCTCAAAACTGGTTAATCGTTAGGCTTTTCTTCGGGCCAAGGTGAGGAACATTGCTGTTGGAAAACGAAACACTCTGGATTCAGTGCAAAGTGAGCCTCAACAATGAATGTGCTTTGGCCCCATTTGGAAGTGCATCTGTAGCGTATCCTGCTGTGGCTCCTATTAGATGAGATTATCCATTAGGAGCAGTTTATGCTGTGGCCCCGGACTCAGTGGGAACTGGGATTGAAGCTTGGATCATACAGCCATTCGGCCCAACCAGTCTGTGCTGGTGTTATACTCCATACCAGCGTACGGTAGCACAATGGTTATGTTACTGGACTAATAATCCAGAGGTCTGGACTAATGATCCAGAGACCTGACTTTGTATTCCATCACAGCAGTTGGGGAATTTAAATTCCGTTAATTAAATAAATCTGGAATAAAAAGTTAGTATCAGTAATGGTGACCATGAAATTACAGGATTGTCATAAAAAGCCCATCTGGTTCACTAATATTCTTTAGGGAAGGAAATCTGCCATCCTTACCCGGTCTGTATATGTGACTCCAGACTCTCAGCAATACGGTTGACTCTTAACTGCCCTCTGAAATGGCAGGTCACCACCACCTTCTCAAGGGCAATTAGGGATGGCCAATAAATGCTGGCCTTGCCAGCGACACCCACATCCCATGAATGAATAAATTTTTTTAAAAAGTCTCCTTCCATTCCATAAATGGGTATTCTGTCCTTCAGAATGGTGCCAAGTGTGACTCAGCTGCAAAAGAAAGGTTAGGCAGTGTTCAAAATTGATTCATACAGAAAGTACTTTGCGATAAAACCAAAGTACTGCAAGAGTCGCAGCAGTAGTACCAATTGTACAAATTATTTGTAAAAGGAAAAACCTTGGTGGAAGAACACACGGTTGAGAAGACTTGCACAGTTAGGCATTACTTTTTAAATTTGTTTATGGGGCGCCTGCAAGGCTGAATTTATTGGCACTCCGAGTTCAGAAGATGGTGGGTGGGCCGCTTTTCTCTGAAACATTGCAGTGTCTGGTACTGAGGGTGCTCTCACACTGGTGTCACACTAGAGAATGCAAGGATTTTCACCGTGACAGTAAATAAAGGTGATGAGTATGTGTCTTGCCATAATATTTCTGCTCTAATCTTTCTCGGTGATGGAGGTCACGGGGCTGGAAGGTGTTGTAGGAGTAAGCTTGGTGAGTTCCTGCGGAGAGTATGGTCTGCAGTCACGTGTGGCGGTGGTAAGAGGGTCGGATGCTGAGTTCAGTGGAAGGACGCTGATTAACCAGACTCAGACAAAATGGCTGTAAACTCCCCTTGCCTCGACTATTTAATCATCTTCCCTTCCCCTTTCCCCCCCAACCATCACAACCACACCCATGTGTAAAAAGGGTGCAGAAAAGATTTACGAGAATGATTCCAGGGATGAGAGGCCTTGACCATTATTTTCCAGTCCTCTTTGGATTCAGGCAGGGTACTGGAGGACTGCTAATGTGGTACCCTTGTTTAAGAAAGGAGAAAGGAATAGGCCGAGTAATTACAGGCCTGTCAGCCTAACCTCAGTGGTGGAAAAAATCCTGAAGGACAGGATAAATCTACATTTAGAAAGGGGAGGATTAATCAGGGACATTCAGCACGGATATGTTAAGGGAAGATAGTGTTTGACTAACCTGATTGAATTTTTCGAGGAGGTAACCCAGTAAGTCGATGAGGGTAGTGGGTACGATGTAGTGTATATGGACTTAGCAAAGCTTTTGATAAGGTCCCACGTGGCAGAAGGTAAAAGCCCATCGGATCCAGGGCAAAGTCGCAAGTTTCCAAAATTGGCTTAGAGGTAGGAAGCAAAGGGTAATGGTTGATGGATGTTTTTGTGACTGGAAGGATGTTTCCAGTGGGGTTCCGCAGGGCTCAGTACTGGGTCCCTTGCTTTTTGTGATATACACCAATGATCTAGATTTGAATATAGGGAGTATGATTAAGAAGTTTGTAGATGACACTAAAATTAGCTGTGTGGTTGTTAATGAAGAGGAAAGTCATGGACTGCAGGAGGATATCAATCTACTGGTCAGGTGAGCAGAACAGTGGCAAATGGAATTTAGTTCAGAGAAGTGTGAGGTAATGCATTTGGGGAGGGCTAATAAGGAAAGGGCATACACATTTAGCAGTAGGGCACTTAGAAGGGACCTTGGAATGCTTGTCCACAGATCCCTGAAAGTAGCAGGCCAGGTGGTTAAGAAGGCATACGGAATGCTTGCCTAGCAGGGAGGTTATGCTTAAATTGTATAATACATTGGTTAGGCCACAGCTGGAATACTGCGTGCAGTTCTGGTCACCGTATTATAGGAAGGACGTGATTGCACTGGAGAGGGTGCAGAGGAGATTCATGAGCATGCTGCCTGGAATGGAGAATCATAGCTATAAGGACAGATAGGATAGGCTGGGTTTGTTCTCCTTGGAACAGGGGAGGCTGAGGGGAGACCTCATTGAGGTGTATAAAATTTTGAGGGACCTGGATATAGTGGATAGCAAGGGCCTATTTCCCTTGGTGGAGGGGTCAATTACGAGGAGGCATAGGTTTCGGGTAGTTGATGGAAGGTTTAGAGGGGATTTGAGGTGAAGCTTCTTCACACACAGGGTTGTGGGGTTTGGAACTCTCTGCCTGAAAAGGTAGTAGAGGCAGAAGCCCTCACCACATTTAAAAGGTGCTTGGATGGGCACTTGAAGTGCTGTAACCTGCAGGGTTACGGACCTAGAGCTGGTAAGTGGAATTAAACTGGATAACCTCTTGTTGGCTGGCACAGATACGATGGTAAGTACTTCAGGGAATCGAATATGGCCAGGAGTAGTTTCGATCACCTGGATGGGAGAGGAATTTTTCCAGATTTTTTCCCCAATTGGCCTGGGTTTTTAATTTTTTGCCTCTCCCAGGAGATTGCATGGCTCCGTGTGGGGTGGAGTGTAAAATGTTGCGATGCTTGGGTTGTCACGGTTGTGTGGGGTCGGACTGGTTGAGCCGGATGCTCTTTACCTGTCTGCCATTGTACATTGTTCATGGGTTTATATGTAACCTTCAGAGCTGCTGACTGAGGGCTGTGCGGCTCTTTGTCAGCCGACGCGGACACGATGTGCCAAAATGGCCGCCTCCTGTGCTGTAAATTTCTATGTTTCTATGAGAGATGTCAGTTATATGGATAGACTGGAGAAGCTGGGGTTGTTCTCAGAGCAGAGAAGGTTGAGAGGAGGTTTGATGGAGATGCTCAAAATCATGAGGGGTCTGGACAGAGTAAACAGAGAGAAACTGTTCCCCCATTGGCAGAAGGGTCGAGAACCAGAGGACACAGATTTAAGGCGATTGGCAAAAGAATCAAAGGCGACATGAGGAAAATCTTTTTTTTAATGCAGCGAATGGTTATGATCTGGAATGCGCTGCCTGAAAGGGTGGTGGAGGCAGATTCAATCCTGGCTTTCACAAGGGAGTTGGATAAGAACCTGAAGGAATAAAATTTGCAGGGCTATGGGGAAAGGGTAGGGGAGTGGGACTAGCCGAAGTGCTCTTGCACAGAGCCAGCAAGGGCCGAATGGCCTCCTTCTGCGCTTGTAACTATTCTCCGATTCTAAAGCAGTGAATTATGACGTTGGTGCATCTTTTCATTTTTTTTTAAAAAGAGCTTCTATTTTTGTGAAGTAATGCCGAGTTCACAGGGACACTAATCGGATTTTGCCCCTCCTTTGCTTTCTGCCCCCTAAGCCCCTAATTAGCTTGTGTTCTTCCATCTGCATGCTTTTAACCTACTTTCATACAGAAAATTCCTTCGATGTCGGTAGTGTTTCAGCCTGTGGCGGAGGAGCGGTGGAGGTACGGCAAATGAGGGTACGGGGCCCAGAAGAGCCGAGGGCCCAGGGGCAGCACGGGCCAGCCCACACTGCGATATGTATGTGCACTATGTCCGTGCAGCAGAGCAGGTCTCCAGTCGTCCTAGTTCAACCCTTGCCACAGGATAATGGCCTAGTTCTGTCGAGTCTGTGTGGTGGCTGATGTGCAACGGTCACCACACGTTAAAAAAAATCCACGCACCGGCATCTTCCACCCCTGGAGTTCAGGACTGGAACATCCGGTCCTTCAATGAAACATCTGTGAATTCTTGTGAAAGCAAGTCATCCTTGTTCGAGGGACTGCCTATGATGATGGGATGAGTTCTGACAATTATGCTCGAGAAAAGACGAGTAATCTTGTGGTTTCAAACTGATCGTCATGGCTGTCTTTTCGTGGATGATGAATTTGCCACCTTCACATTCTTCCACAGGTTTCGGGCTGGTCCAGAAAATACTGACTTATAATAGTGAGGCTATAGTAACCTAAACTGCCCTTCAACCATTCGAGATCTTGGTGTCACAACAGCTGCCATTCATGTCCTGTCCTTTTTGGAAAAAAAAAGGATCTCATCTAGTGAAACAGTATTTAGAACCTTAGAATGATACAGCACAGAAGGAGGCCATTCGGCCCATCGTGCCCGTGCCAACTCTCCAATTAGTCCCACTCCCCCTGCTCTTTCCCCACAGCCCTGCAAACTTATCCTCTTCAAGTATGTATCCCATTCCCTTTTGAAAGTTACTGTTGAATCTGCTTCCACCGCCTTTTCAGGCAGCGCGTTCCAGATCACAACAACTCAGTGCATCAGAAAATGTTTTCTCATGTTCTCGTTTGGTGCAACCATAACCCTGAGTAAGTTGGCGGTGGAGCTGATGCTCTCAAAGTAGAGCTGCTGTCAGATGGGCAACGTTTGTACCTTGTAGAGAACAGAGATTCGAGCTTGGCTTCCAGACTCTGGGGCCCGAAGGTTTAAGCATCCAACGATCTTTGTTTTAAACTTGTGTTCTTCTCTTAGCCGCCTTTTGAAAGACAGTGACTCATGCTGGGTTACTATTCCAAGAGCAGCAATGCAGTAGCCATCCAGTACCAAGTCCAAGTGGCCATTTGGTCTGATCATTGAGCTATTCAGCTGCGAGAGCCATCACAAATAAGCTAATTCTGCCCTCCCCTCATTCTCGTCATCTATATCCTGTAATAAGAAAGCTGGTATTTCTCTTCCCTTTCCCCTGCCCTTACTCTTACCCGCTACGGATAATGAGGGGAAGTGGAGTGCCCCATTATTTAGGGCACTTTATTTTCTCACGTGGTCTTGCCAGCACAAAGGTCAGTGCACTCCAGTCAGCTGATTTGTGATGACATCTTTATGGAAACCTTAAATTACTGATTTGATTACTGAGAGTTGGCTACAATTTAATCTCCATTCTGTTCCAGGGAAATGACACACGTATGTAATAGATTTATTTATATACCAGAAATTGGATATATACAAACTTCTGATAATAAGTGCATCAGTAATGCAGAACCTGCAAAGGCAGAAGCATTCAATCTTGCAGCTTTATTTTGGATTGAAATAAATAGAAGGAAAAGAAACCTTGCACTTTGGATCATGGCTGATCTGTACCTCAACTCCATTTACCTGCCTTTGCTTGATATCCCTCGATACCCTTACTTAACAAACCTATCGGCCTCCGTCTTGAAACCTTCAATTGACAGCACATGAGCTGGGGCATAATCTGTGTTGTCAGACTTCCTGGAATTCAAAGTAAAGCGTTAAAGCCACAATCTGGCATACAACAACACCACCAATAGCACCTTTAACATAGTGAAACGTCCCAAGGCGCTTCGCAGAAGTGTTATGAGATAATACAGCCTTTTTGGGGGAAGGAAGGGGATGGGAGTTTTCCAGATTTCTACCACCCTTGGAGTAGAAAATGCCTTCTAATTTCCCTCCTAAATGGCCCAGCTGCAATTTTAGGATTTTCAGAGCTCCTCTGCTCTTGGAATAGTGGTCGTAGAATCTTTTACGGCCACCTGAGAGAGCAGACGGGGCCTCGGTTTAATATCACATCTGAAAGACGGCACTTCCAATAGAGCAACATTCCCACTGCACTGGAAGTGTCAGCCTAGATTGGAGCGGGGCTTTTCTGACTCCGGCAAGAGTGCTATCACTGAGCTATGGCTGACCCCTCATACACTGCAATGTGTTCAACTGTGTAAGCAAAGTTGCAGCTTATTTCCTTGTTTCACAAATAACAGTTTCGCTACGGTGAACAAACACGTATACTGAAATAGCAAAGGTTTGCATTTTGATTGGCAGTATGCAAATTAAATTACATTCTATTGGCTTGAGAGACAGGAAGTGGCCAGAACAATAATCCATGGTATGAAACAAGGAAGTTAAGTACTGTGGCTTTAGTTTTCTTAAGGTGAACCAGCCTGGCAGCTGCTTCAACTTTCTGTTTATGATTTCCTACAAACTTCGAGTATTGCTTCCCTTAACAGTGCCACTGAGAAGAAAATGGACGTTTATTAGGTCTTGTGAAACGTTGACTCCAAAAGCTGTTTGGTGGTGGTACTGCACCATTTCTTCATTATATTGCTGCTGAAAATTGCCCCTGATGCCGTCCAACTGTGGTGACTCTGTTGTGACCTTCAACGCTGATCTGGGCCTTCTCTATCGTACGAAAGACGTGTAGGTCATAGTTTCTCTTGCATCGACAGTGTGGGAATCCATAAGGAAGCTCACTGTGTGGACTACTGATGTTCAAGATCTTTGGGGATGTTTTAATGTCATTCAGAGTCAAAGGAAAAAAAGGTCGTGCACTGGAATCTCTGGTAAGTGTGAGGGTCGGGGCAAATGAAGGGCAAGGGGCTGAGTTGGTCCAATGAACTCCAGTGTATTGCATTGTATCCCACATTTTACCAATTTATTTTCTGTTGGTACCGTTTGTACGAAAAGACGAATGTTTGAAAAGGGTCACTCCTGGCCTGTTGGAAATTCCCAGACCTGTTCAGTTGCACGACATCCAAAATGCTTTGTTTGTAAACAGTTTAGATTCAGGCCAGGGGCTCGCACAGCACATGTCCCATCTCCCTGAGGACCCTCTGGTGGATATTATCTGGCCTGGTTGCTCTATCTATTTTCAAGTTCTTAATTCTTTCTAAAACAATATGCTTATTTATGTTAATGTTACTAACAAAACTAGTATTAAATTCTAATATTCACGCATCATCTTCAAGGGTGAAGACTGATGCAACGTACTCATTTTATATTTCCGCTATACTTAGTGAGTCCTTTGTAACCTGTTCTTGAACACCCTTCAGGAAAGGCATTAAAGATGGTGGAGATAGAAAGAGATTCGGGCATTCTAGTGCATACATCCTTAAAGGTACACGAGCAATACCATGCAGCGATAGCTAGAGCAAATAGGCTATTGGGATGTATCCATAGGACAATTTTGAGTATAAGACGAGGCGTACTGTTTTGTCCTTTTAGTCGGGCCACACTTGGAATACCGTATCCAGTTTTGGTCTCCTCACATGGTGGGTGATATTGAGGCTCTGGAAAGGGTGCTGAAGTGGGCCACTAGACTAATTCCAAGTCTAAAGCATCTTGGTTATCAAGATAGGCTAAAAGAATTGGGACTCTTTACTTTAGAGCAGTGTAGACTAAGGGGAGATATGATTGAGGTTTATAAGATAATGAAGGGAATAGCCGGTGTTCCAGCTGACCGTTTATTTCAATTAAATAGGTTAGATAGGACCAGGGGTCACAAATTTAAGTTGTACAAGCTAGATGTAGGTTAGATTACAGGAGGTGGTTCTTGTTCCAGAGAATTGATGACCTCTGGAACAAACTGCCATCTCATGTGGTGGATGTAGACTCACTGAATTCCTTCAAGCGAAAGCTGGATTTGTTTCTGGCTGCGACGGAGATGAACTCTTACAGAAAGTAGGCACTGCAGGGAATACAAGGCCAGAGTGATCTCCTGGGGGTTGGAGAGGAACTTCCTTTCTCCCCCCCCCCCCCCCCCCCCCTCCAAATTGGCCTGGGTTTTAAATCTTTTTTTGCCTCTCCCAGGAGATTACATGGTTTTGGGGGGGGGGGGGGGGGGAAGAGAGAAAGTGTATATATTGTGATACACACAGTATTGCAATTGTGTGGGACAGGCTTGATGGACCAGATGGTCTATACCTATCCGTCATTTTTCGTAATCAATTGATAGATCACACACATGAAAGAAAGATGCATACCGAGGACTGGAGGTTAGATTTTGATGGACTTATTTGCATCGCTCAGTAATAACTGACTCATGACATTTCAATATTGTAATAGGTTGTAGTCTACTGGATCTATGCCCTTCTTCCCGCATCTGGTTTGAATACCTTCAGTAAGGTTTTCACTCTTTCTGCAGCACTGAAATGGCCTTAACCAAAGTCACAAACAATATTCTGTGATTACAACCATTGTGCATTATCTCTCATCCTCCAGTGCCTCCCTTATGATGTCCAGCTCACAAAACTGTCCTCATTTGATTCCACTCTTGCCTGTCCAACTGCAGCCAGAGCATCTCTAGTGATGGCTTCTCTTCCCTCGTGCCTTCCCCTCCAGATTTCCTCCAAGGATCCACCTGTGGCCCCTTCCTCTTCCTCATCTACATGCCTACAGACATGGGATCAGCTTCCACAGGAACACGAACGGCACCGCGCTCATTCTCTCCACCGCATCTATGCTGTCAGATGGTTTGCCCATAATTTAATTGTCTGTCCGTCTCCCCTCCCCCCCCCCCCCCCCCCCCGTTCACCCCACAGTTAGCAGCTATGCCTTCAGTCACCTAGGCCCTACGCTCTGGAAATACCTCCCTAAATCGGTTTGCCTTTCCATCTCCCTCGCATTAAGACCATCCTCAAGGGAGTCAAGGGTTACGGGGAGTGGGCAGGAAAGTGGAGTTGAGGCCAAGATCAGATCAGCCAAATGGCCTATTCCTATTTCCTATGTTCTTAAAACTCAGCTCTTTGATGATGTATTTGCTGCTCCTTAACACACACTCTACTCCATTTTCACCCCCACCCCCCGTTATGCCCTGTAAAACACGTTGGGATGCCACTGTACATTACAGGCGCTATGTAAAAATAAGTTAGTACCGCGTAGGAGTTGAAATCATTGTCAGCCCAACTTTGTATCATGTAAACAATCCGGGATTTGGTCCAAATGCATGACTTGCAAACAAACTGTATACATGCACTTGATCTGGTTTCCAAAAGTAATGGTTTGTGTAGTGTAGCATCGAGATTGCTAAAGCACTGCCGAGCATCTTGGCATTGCTGACAGAGGTTACAAACATTTGTCGGAACAATGCCCTTTATGTCAGTTGATCTCTCTGGATCGTCCACTGGATGAAGCAACATTCAGTTAGTGCGAAAAGGAACCAAGTCATAAAACCACACAGCACAGCAGGAGGCCATTTGGCCCATTGTGCTTGTGCCGGTACTTTGAAAGAGCGATCCAGTTAGTCCCACTCCCCCTGCTCTTTCCCCACAGGCCTGCAAATTTCTCCTTTTTAAGTATTTATCCAATTCCCTTTTGAAAGCTATTATTGAATCTGCTTCCATCGCCCTTTCTGACAGCGTGTTCCCGATCATCGTTCGCTGGGTTTAAAAAAAAATAGTCCTCACCTCCCCCTCTGGTTCTTTTGCCAATTATCTTAAATCTGTGACCTTTGGTTAATCGACCCTCCTGCCACTGGAAACAATTTCTCATTTACTCAAAACCCCTCATAATTTTGAACACCTCTACTAAACCTCCCCTTAACTGTCGCTGCTCGAAGGTGAACAATCCCAGCTTCCCAAGTCTCTCTGAAAATGTTAAATCTGAAATTGATAGTTTTTTGTTTGGCAAGGGTATTCAGGGTTACGGAACCAAGGCGGGTAGATAGCAAGATCTTTTCAGCAGTGTAAACCACTTGTCCTGTCACCTTCAAAGGGTCATACAGGCTGAAAACATTGTTAATAGCAACTTTTAAGATGTAAAAGATGAATACAATGCTGATGTTTCATTAATTGTCACGAGCATGCGTATGGTAAGGACGAGTAGGACACTTTGATCAACCAACTTTTTCTTCATTTCATTGAATCCAGTAACTCCCTGAAAGGAAGACTTGCATTTCTACAGCACTTTTCACAGGCTCAGGATGTCCCAAAATGCTTTAGAGTCAATGAAATCCTTTTGAAGTGTTGTAATGCAGGAAACGAGGCAGCCAATTTGCGCACAACAAGCTCCCACAAACAGCAATGTGATGACCAGATAACCTGTTTGTGATAATTAAGGGATAAATATTGGCCCCAGGACACAGTGGGGTAACTCCCCTGCTCTTCTTTGAAATAGTGCCATGGGATCTTTTACATCCACCTGAGAGGGTAGACGGGGCCTTGGATTAACGTCTCATCCGAAAGGCGGCTCTTCTGACAGTGTAGCACTCCTTTAGTAGTGGCTGGAGTGCCAGCCTAGATTTTTGTCCTCAAGTCTCTGGAGCCCACAACCTTTTGACTCGGTGCTACCCACTAAGCAACGGCTGATACCTGGGTTAATTATATGGTGTGTGCAAATGTTTCTCAGTTTAGAAAATGCTGGTTTGCTCCTGTGTGCCTAAGTATTGAAACTGTTGGGGATTTGTGAGCTCATCAGGATGAGAGTTGTCTATGCTGGGAAATGTAACACTTTCACTTTTACATTTATAATGTTTTAGCATCAAGCGCTCCCGGGTCAGGTGTTGCACAATCAATTGATGAGTAACTCTCCCTCCACTTCACCTCAGCAATGTGCCTGACGGAACCCAAACCTCAACTTCCTATTGATTAGTGTGAAGCTTTTCAGTTAGTGGCATATTTTCAGATTACCGTATCCAACAACTGCTTGCATTTATATGGCGCCTTTAACATAGTAAAATCTCCCAAGGCGTTTCACGTGGGCGTTATAAAACAAAAATTGACTAAGCCCCATAAGGAGATATTGGAACAAGTGATCAAAAGCTTGGACAAAGAGTTAGATTTTAAGGAGGGTCTTGAAGGAAGAGAGTGAGGTGGAGAGAGGCTTATGAAGGAAATCCCAGAGGTTAGGGCCTCAGTTGCTGAAGGCACAGCTGCCAGTGGTGGAGCACAGAGATTTTGGAGGGTTGTACGGCTGGAGGAGGCTACAGAAATGGGGAGGTGCGAGGCCATGGAGGGATTTGAAAACTAGGACGAGTGTTTTAAAATCAAGGTATTGCCGGACTGGGAGCCAATGTAGGTCAGCGAGCATGGGTGATGGGTGTATGGGACTTGGTGCGAGTTAGGATACGGGCAACAGAGTTTTGCATGAGTTCAGGTTTATGGAAGATGGGAGGTCGACCAAGAGAATTTTAGAATAGGCATGTCGAGAGGTAATAAAGGCATGGGTGAGGGTTTTGATAGCTGTATAACAATAGCCTTTTATGCTGTGGGGGTCTGAATTCAAACTCTGCTCTCTGAGGTTAAAAGGTTGGTTTGCTCACCGTGTCACACAGATTTCGTTCAGAGAGAAGGGAAGTTCACTTTAGAGCTGTTGGACAAGTGGTTAATTGAATAAACCCTCCCCAATCTCTCCATCTTGTTAAAAATACACACGCAACTCATCTTTTTGGACCAAGGTTTTGGTCAGCTCTCCTAACCTTTCAACTCTTGCTCTTCCTTTATTGATTTTTCTGTCCACCATTGGCAGTACGTGTGAGTAGCGCGTAATGAGTTACGGAGGCTTGTATAAATGATAAATGTGGATGCCAAAGTTTCCAATGGAAATATCAAAAGGAGGACAGAATGTAGGACTTTAAATTGGGGGCTAAATTGCATCTTTGCATCTCTGTCTAATCATCCCGTCCTGTAACCATACTTCACCTGAAGAATACACTTGATCTCGACTCCTCGTGCATTGACATGGAAGAACCACGAGTGTAAAGCAGCTAAGTTCTATCTAATTAGCACTGTTGAAGATGTGAAGAATAACGGGAACCACCAGTGACGAGTTCCACATTCTAATCACTCTGAGTAAATGACTTCTTATTTCCCTGTTGGATCCATTAGTGACCATCTTGCATTTATCTACCTTAGTTTTGGATTCTCTCCACATGAAATATATATAGTCCACGTAGCTGTGTTGCTAATTCGTGGCACAGGGAAATACAGCATAACTCTGGTGTATATATAAAAAGCGCACTTGGACAGCAACGTCAGGATCCATAAGTTGTAAAAAAAATGCCTCGTCATGCCAGTGTGTGATAGACAAAGTGAGTTTGTGTTTGAAAATGATTGCTGTGATTAAATATTAAATTGAGGATGCTTTTACCAGCGTAAGAGTTTTAATAGATAGAAAAAAATAAATATTAATTATTTTTATACTAAAATCCCTGTATGAAGACAGGGTTTTTATTTTAAATAAAGCATTTTTTAAAACATTTTTTAAAAAAAATAAATTTTTCTCAAACATTTAATTTCATGCAATTTCTATTAATTTTTAAAAAGTGTTTTTTTTTCATGTTTGTGTTTTATTTGATTTTAGCGGTATTCTCATTGATAGTAATCGGAGCTTGGAGCTCCCATCACCATGAATGAGAATGCTGCATTGTGATTGGCGGTTCAGGCCCACGTGATTCCAGGATACACATACGCTCCTGGAATACGTGGGCCTCTGTGCTGGACTGCGCAACTAGACCTCGGAGCGCAAGTGCTCGTTCCTCCGGGATCACCAGGTACTTTCGTAAAAACATTTTGGGTCGGAGGCGTTCGCCCGTGGGAAGCCTTAAACCGCAATTTTTGGCCCAATAAATTGCTTGGGCTGTGCTGGGAAAGTTGTATTTTGTGGTTGTGTTTTTTTTTCTCTCTTCCGCCAAAATATGATGAAATCGGGTCGCTTTTCAGCTTGGCCGATCGGGGCTCCTTTGCACAGCGTGACATTTGCACAGCACTGCTGGACTCGCCCACTGTCCAAGTGGGGAAAAGCCACGATTGGTCCATTGGTTGTAGATACTGGATTCTTTTCCCTTCAATCGGTTTCAGCGAATTCACTAACACACGAACACTTTTAGTCTTAGCAACATAAGACCTTTATTCTGTAGATTCTCCGGCCGGGACCTGTTAAGATAAAGGGAACACTCTCGATTCGAGCCTGTCCACCTCTCACCTGACAAGTCTCGTAACAGTACAAAAACTCAACACTTATACATTGTTACAACAGAACACATTTGAGTGACACTCAGTTTATACAATCATTGGTCGATTTCCCCCATAACATACCCAATTGCAGGCTAACAACTCTCCAAATAGGGCGGGCTCCAGGGTTGTGTCTATTGTTTCGATTTTCATAGCATTTCCCTATTTCATGGCTGGATATAGCAGCCCCTCGTCTGACTCATGTCTGACTTTTGCTTTTTCGCGTAACTCGTGTTTGACCACAACTTTTTGTGTCGACATTGCAAATATCTCAGCTTGACATTTTCTTTTAGCCATTTTCCCATGATTCCCTATATCCATCCTTTTGCTACCTTCTCTAGCCATCTACCACTTTCGCAATCCTTTTTCACATTCTCATTCCCCCCTTTTATCATTCCATGCTAACCCTGGTGATTATTCCAGGAGTATCGCATTCAGCCGTTCGCATTCTTGTTTCTCATATTCTTCTTGATTCTCGAGTAAATTTTTAGTCTGTTGAACCAGATTCCGGGAGCCCGTGACTAAGAGTTTGCTCCAATTTTGCCATCATTACTTTACAACAGACATTAAAGCAACCAATAATCAGACAACAGGTAACTATTATCATAACGAGAATAACTGCTCCATGCATTAAATAAGATCCCCAGGATCCTCCAAATAACCAATTCAACCAACTATTTCCTTTCTCTGGGTATACCCCCTTTTGGGGCATGGGACAGTGAGTGGTCCTATAGTTCCTACTGCAAAGAGGACCGGGAGGGTCGATGTTGCTGTCTTGAAGGTGCCGTTGAGGAGGAACACTAATCCTTCCTTAGATCTATAACACTTTACGTCGGTGTTGCTAACACTCGTGAACTGCTTATACCATCAATTGCTAGGTTCCCTTGAATTTGAGCCTGATCCTACCAATTGGTAAGCATCAAACGGGTATGCCCATGTTTCTGAGCTGACATGAGTTCCGTTACACTGACCGCAGATAACTTGCCTTCCTGCGGTCACGTTCAGGCATCTTTGCTCGTTACAGGTACAGGTAAACTGGCCCTTACGCACTTAACAGTGCTGACGGGCACACTGCGTCTGCACACAGGTGGCGTTCCCGGGGACCAGGGCATATACACAACCCCACCCTTGTCCAAGCGGGTAGCTTGCAATGTCCGTTCTTTCCCTGGGATCCCCTGCACTCAGGATTCATGGAGTCTATTAATTCCACACATCTTCCCCGTATACCCCTTCTATATTCGCCCGTTCGTCCCTCACAGGGTGCGTCCGAGGTATCCGCCGTATATAAGTCACGGGGAGTCCACCCAGGGATAGCCATGAACAGGGCCTCTACTGATTGGGCTAGTGGGTAACATGCAGTTCGATTGCCATGCAATCGGGTATGGGTCTGATAAAATAAGTTATCCTGTAGCTCTTCTAGTTCTGCTAGGATAGCACAAGCTAGCACAATTATACCTGCTAGCTTACACATGTTTAGATAATTTTAGACGATACTATACATTAGTTAACAATAGAATAAGGATAGATCAGAAAACAGTTAAATCTGCTTGTTCCTTTCTCCTGCCGTGTTCTTGGCGTTTTTCTTCCTGCCCCAAGGATGTGTTTTCATTCAACTATGGAGGAGAGGAAGTCTGGAACAGAAACAAGGGTTAGGACGACCAGTGAGAGGCTCATTATGAAGTAATAAGTTTACAGTGGTGCAGGTGAACCCAGACACTTCTCCCTTCAACCTTAGCTGCGGTGGGGGTAGTGAGTAACACCTGAAAGGGCCCCTCCCAACGTGGCTCCAACCCTTTTCGAATCCATTTCTTAATCAGGACATACTTCCCTGGTGCCACGAGGGACGATTCGGGTAAAACTGGGAGGTCGAGGTGAGCCTATCGAACCTGGTTGTGAGCTAATCGCAGAGCCTGAGTCAGGGCAAGAACATAGGTGGTCATCAGTCGAGCGGGATACCATATCTAGGAACAATTTCCCTCATTAACACCTTAACAACAGTTTGAGCCTTATTGTCCAGGGTAGGATAGGCTTCAATCCATCTGCTAAACACATCTTCTATTACTAACACATATTTGTAACACTGAACTTTTTGCAACTCAATGTAGTCCAACTGCAAGGTCTCAAAGGGACCTTCTGGTAGGGGCGTCTTACCCCAATCACAGGGGACTCCCTTCCCTGGATTATGCCGTTGGCAAACAAGGCAGCGACTACTGATGTTCTGGGCTAGCATCTGGAGTCTAGGGTGCCACCAAGTGGCCAAAAGTGTGTCACTCGTGGTCCTTGCTCCACAATGAGTAGCAAAATGCATACATTCAATAACCCATAGAGCCAACTCGTCAGACATGCAAGTCTGTTCCGCAGGAGTGGTCCAGAGTTTAGAAACATTGTCATAAGTACATCCATAATTTTTCCACAACAGTTTATCTTTTTCAGGAGCGTCCTCCTGTGCTTTTATAACATCTTGGATGGTTGGCATTGGTTTTTCCGAGGCTAACTTATCCTTGGCAGGACTTTTAGTTTGACTCATCATTCTAGGCACCACCATTTGTTGTCCGCAAGAAGCCTGTTTAGCGCCTCTGTCAGCACAGCGGTTTCCTATATCAACCGGAGACTTTCCGGTAGTGTGGGCGGTACACTTGACAATGGCAATAGGCTTGGGGAGCATGAGGGCTTGCAACAAATCAGATACTAGTTGCTTATGGGATATCTCATTTCCCTGTGAGGTCAGGAATCCCCTATTTTTCCATAACTGTCCGAAATCATGGGCTACCCCAAAGGCATACCTAGAATCGGTATAGATATTGACTTTGAGGTCTTTGGCCAAGATACAGGCTCAGGTGAGGGCGAATAGTTCAGCTTGTTGGGCAGAATAGGCAGTTTCAAAGGCGGCAGATTTCAAGACCTGATTCTCCTGGTTTACTATGGCGTATCCTGAGATTCGTGTACCTTCTGGATTAATAGAAGAACTTCCGTCAACATACATAATACAGTCTGGGTCTTCCATTGGTACGTCAACTAAATTTTCCCTGACCGATGAGGCCTCCTGAATTAAAGATAAACAATCATGACTGGGTTCTTCCTCATCTTGGGGTGGCTCAGTAAGAAAACAGGCTGGATTAATTGCAGTACAGTGCCGAAAGGTAAGGTGTTGAGTCTGTAGTTGGCTCAGGAGGGCAGCTACGGAGTGAGAGGTGTTAAGACAACGGTAGCACAGTCTTTCAGGATTGTACAATACAGTTGAAAGAGCCGGTCATAGAAGGGCCGGCCCAAAGCCGGAGCTTGCAGCAGGGCTGTCTTTAATTGCTTAAAGGCTTGGACGTCTGTGGCTTCTATTTCAAAGCTGCCTTCCTTATTTGTGTACGGTGTCAGGTGCTTAGTCATCAGGGCAACGTTAGGGATCCAGGATCTACAGTAATTGATCATCCCCAACCACTGCCGCATTTGTTTAGCCGTGCTAGGCACTGAAAACTGGCAAATTGGTTCGTCATCCGGGGAGGTTCTCTGTACAATCAAGCTACGTAATCGGGGGACGGTTGGCCAAAGGGTTTGTTCTGGGAGAAGTTAGTGTAAGATCCCCGTCCTCTTCCCCCCCTTGTCCCCCTCCTCTTCCTCCTCTTCCTCTTTCGTGCCGACGGGAGGGACACTCTCTACTCCAATGTCCTTCTTGCCCACAATTAAAGCATCCATCTCGTCTTTCCCAGCCCCGACCTCTTCCCATACCAGACCGGGGACAGTAGGGCGGTCCGTAATTAGCAGGGTCCGGGCCATTTGGGTGTTTAGTATAACCATATCCCTGTTTATCCACCCAACCCTGCACGCAATACTGCGGTTCCATCTGGTATCCCCTTGGGTCGGGTTTTGGTCCTTCCACCCGAGGTGGCTCTTCCTTTCTAGTCACGTATTCAGTCTTGACCCGGGTTGGGGGCGCACCTCCCCCTTCTCCTTTCTTTTCCTGCCAATAATATTTAACCGCCCTTTCCATCTGGACTTTACTGTTATCTGCCCAATTCATATTATTTGTCCGGATAGCGTGAGCAATCGAATAGGGCAGGCGCTGAAGTAGGATAGCGCAGAATTGAGGTGAATTATCCCCTGCCCTGAAGGCATTATCTCCTGATTGACCTCCGTATATTTCAATAAATCATTCCATGAATTCATTGGCAGTTTCTTCTCGTTTGGGTTTAGTTTCTAATACTGCTGCCATACTGATGGGCTTCTGAAGGTTCTTGCTGAGAGCATTAAAGATAGCGTTTAGGCGATCCTGGGCATTATTAGGGTGAGCAGTCACTAATACATCATGGGTGGCTCGCCTCAAATTTTCTAAGAACCGGCCGTGTTCAGTCGGGCTCAGGGTCTGCTGCACTAAGGACCACAAGTCTCTTGATTCCGCACTATAAACTCCAATGGTGAGTCGGAGGCGATCGATAAACTTGACAGGTTCTCTCTTTCGATCTGGTATGGTAGCCAGGATAGCCATAATCTCATTTGGTTTCCATGACACATATACATCTATTGTGGGCTGTTCCGCAACCTGGTCTGAATCGAGATTCGGCATGGGTCGAACTGGGAACTGCCTAGTTCCTACCCTAGTTTTCTGGACAGAAGTATTATTTCCTGAGGCCGTTTCTCTATCTGAAGAGCACTCCGAGCCTGTAGAACTAATGCTGGAGCTTCGGCTATGACGAGTGAGTCGTCGCCGATGGCCCCGAGGTTCAGACTGAGAGCGGGGCTGATGAGAGCGCCCGCATCGCCTCTCTGGACTAGGGGTCTGAACGATCAGGTTACGTCCTTTAGTCTTAGATCTGGTCCTACCGGCCACAGGGTCGGTGAACTGAGGACTTGAGTCACTATCTGAAGAGGAAGAGTCCGTCTGGGTTTGTCGATTCATTGGTGTGGGGTTACGGTTATCTTTAACTCCTCCCGCCGGAGTAGAGGTTGGCGGGAAGGGGACTGTGGTGAGGGGCCCGGGGCTGCAGGATGCGCTGTTGGGGTTGGGCGCCGAGTCAGTGACCATTCATCAAATTCATCATCAGCCTCGGTCAACGCAAAACCAACCATTCGACTACGTAGTCTATCGGTACCCTTCTCAGAGGTCCCAGGGGAGCTCTTAGTACGTTTCTCGTGCGCGCACTCTTTCTTTAGGACGTCTAGAGTTTTAACATATCCTCTTTCTGTCAAGGACAGCCCTAGTTTAGCGGCGTTCTCCTGCCAGCTTGACAGAAGGGACTCATCTTTCAGCTTTTGACAGTACTGTCTCCATTTGGCTATTAAATCCTTTTTTAACCACCGCGACCATATAATTTTTTAAAAACTCAACAAACCTATCCTTTGTGCATTTCCTGGCTCCGTAACTTATCATCCGAATATACGTAATTCAATAAGGTTCACACTCTTAAACTTCCCACATACAGGACAACACTACGAAGGGTTAAAAAAACTTTCACTGTTTGAAAAAGTGGGTGGAGCTAAAACAAACCACAACTCCCGGTTTCCCCACACAAGCTTCCTTCTCCACAGTAAAAAGCATATAAGCATTTAAAACAGACGTTCACAAGAGAGTCTCTTTTTTTGGATCCATGACCTTTCAGGGAATTCGTAGTTTTATCTAAATTACCCATCCTTGTGTCGCCGCACGATGGATCAGGGTCCTAATTAATCCAAATTACCTCCACGTCGTCCCGTGTTAGTTCTAGTTTAGCTTGCCCAGAGCCTAGGTGGACCAAGTGATATACAAGATCGACACCACTCCTGGCGCAAGTACAATTTAAAATTTACACAATCCCGTGTCACCCCTCGGCTTGCGCGATTTCTCTCTTCGTGTCGCTACACGGTTTCCTACGCGATTTCTCTCTTCGTGTCGCTACACGGTTTCCTACTCTCTGCGTTTTTCTATGTGGCCCGCGCCATTTTTCTCTTGTCGCTACACGGCTTCCTAATTAAATCCAATCAGTGCCAAGTGATATACAAGGTCGACGTCACACCTGACTTGGACACTTATTTCCTAAGTTTAGAAAGTGTTCGCCAGATCGACTTGGATCTCGTTCAGACACCACCTGAGAACCAGCGAGTGGCTAAACTTTCCTCAGACTTTTGAAACCGGAGGAAACTGGAGCAGTATTGAAATTATACTTACTCCAGTGGCCATTTTCCTCTCGTCTCGTCCAAGGCTAGTCTAGCTCTTAATTCGCAAGTTTTCGGCAGTCGTCCGTTGAGATCCCACTTCTGATTCTTTTCCCTTCAATCGGTTTCAGCGAATTCACTGACACATGAACACTTTTAGTCTTAGCAACATAAGACCTTTATTCTGTAGATTCTCCGGCCGGGACCTGTTAAGATAAAGGGAACACTCTCGATTCGAGCCTGTCCACCTCTCTCCTGACAAGTCTCGTAACACTACAAAAGCTCAACACTTATACATTGTTACAGCAGAACACATTTGAGTGACACTCAGTTTATACAATCATTGGTCGATTTCCCCCATAGCATACCCAATTGCAGGCTAACAACTCTCCAAATAGGGCAGGCTCAAGGGATGTGTCTATTGTTTCGATTTTCATAGCATTTCCCTATTTCATGGCTGGATATAGCAGCCCCTCGTCTGACTTTTGCTTTTTCGCGTAACTCGTGTTTGACTACAACTCTGAGTAACCCCTTTTTGTGTCGACATTGCAAATATCTCAGCTTGACATTTTCTTTTAGCCATTTTCCCATGATTTCCTATCTCCATCCTTTTGCTACCTTCTCTAGCCATCTACCACTTTCGCAATCCTTTTTCACATTCTCATGGTCACCCACCTACGTCTGTTGCTGTGTTTTTGGTATCACATAATTTAAACAATCTACATCTATGGAGGAGTTTCATGGAGAACACAATCCTAGAACACAATTCAGTTGCTGTCAAGGCCTGAAATTGTCTAGATGCTGATCTTACACAGATTAAATGGAATATACAGCACAGAAACATGTGTTTATGTTCCACACGTGCCTCCTCCCATCATCTAACCTTATCAGCATATCCTTCTATTAATTTCTCCCTCGTTTATCTAGCTTCCCCTTAAATGCATCTATACTATTCGCCTCAACCACTCCGTGGTAGCGAGTTCCAAGTTCTCACCACTCTCTGGGTAAAGAAGTTTCTCCTGAATTCCTTACTGGATTTCTTAGTGACTTTTATATTTGATCCCTAGTTTTGATCTCCCCCCCCCCCCCCCACCCAACAAGTGGAAACAACTTCTCTATGTCTATCCTATTGAACCCTTTCATAACCTTGAAGAACTCTATTAGGTCAGCCTTCTCCTTTCTAGAGAAAAGAGCCCCAGCCTGTTCATAGATTCCTGCTCAGCTCTAGTATTATCCTTGAAAGTCTTTCTCCAGTGCCTCTCTATCCTTTTTGTAATATGGAGACCAGAACTGTGCACAGGAACTCGAAGTGTCATCTACTTCAGTTTGCAGTTAGAATTTAGTTTAAAACCTACCTCTTTGACCAAGCTTTTGGTCACTGGTCCTAATATTTTTTTGTGGCTTGGTGTCGGATTGTGTCTGATAATCGCTCCTGTGAAGTGCCTAGGGAAGTTTTTTTTACTGCGTTAAAGGTGCTATATAAATGCAAGTTGTTGTAAAAGTGCTGGGTAATTGTTAAGGGATTCTCAACTAGAATGTGGAAAGTAAGATGAACCACTTCTAGATGCTGCTTTCTCTGCAGGAACTTCGCTAAACTAAAACCTTTACTGTGGTCTTGATGATTTATTGGGTTTAGTTTGTATGGTATTTCTGCAGCCAGAGGTGCATTGGATAAAAGGAGATGCTTTTATTTTTACATAAAAAGAATTCCGATCACATAAGAAATGTTATTGATGGAGCTGAGAACTCCTAACCAACAAATAAGTCAGCAGGTGACTAAGATGTGCAGTGCCTGCTTCAGCAATACATTTCCATTATCTGTTAAGAATATATACCTAATCTGATAATGCAGCCAAATTCACTATGGGAGAATTAAAGCTGCAAGCAAAGCTGAAATACTTTTAATGCAATGTATTATTTTTAGAAAGCTTATTGAAGCAGCCTGCAGTTTGTGATTTGATTTGTTATTTGAATGACTTGTGAAAGGCACAACAAATGGACTGCTTTATCCCTGTGTAATGAGAATGAAAATGCTAAAGGTTGCAGCAAATTTGATGGTGAATATTCAGTTTTCTTAATCCTCCAGTCCGATCTCTGGTTGAAGACCTCTGACCTCCTGATTAACCCCTCTGCAGTACAAGCTACTTAAAAGCAAAAGAGCAGTGCGCATGGTTTTCAAGGAGTCTCTTGTGTCTTGGTGAAGCCCTGGTTAGAATCTGGTTAGTCTGGCTGTTGCTGACTTCTGTTCGGAGTCAGGATGATGGCACCCAGGGCGCTGGAACCTGGAAAAGTTAGCGGTTTAGGAAAAACATCTGTAAGGTATAGAGGTGCAGCACAGACTCATTTTCAATGAAAGGCAAGCGAGGACGACTCCAATTTTGTTGGATTGCTGTCTCTGCATTGTAGTTGATGCCAGGTATTGAGAGATGTGATGGTTTAAGCCTGCAATTTGTGTGTTGGCACTGAGTTCAGCAGTATGTAACTTCAGTAAGAAAGTAACCTGCCAGCAATACATCATTCAGTAGGAAGTAGAAGCATTTATTCATTTCAGGTTGTTTTTGGAACTGTATATGTGAAGATTGCTGAGGCAGGCCTGACCTTGTCAAACTAAGTGGTCTATAACTCATGTAGAGGTTGTGCAAGGGAAAGTATCCTCCAAGAATGAAATGGCCTCCCGGAGCAAACATAAGAACATAAGAAATAGGAGCAGGAGTAGGCCATACGGCCCCCTGAGCCTGCTCCGCCATTTAATATGATCATGGCTGATCAGATCATGGACTCCGGTCCACTTCCCTGCCCGCTCCCCATAACCTCTTATTCCCTTATCAGTTAAGAAACTGTCTATCTCTGTCTTAAATTTATTCAATGACCCAGCTTCCACAGCTCTCTGAGACAGCGAATTTCACAGATTTACAACCCTCAGAAGAAATTCCTTCTCATCTCAGTTTTAAATGGCGACCCCTTATTCTAAGATTATGCCCCTAGTTCTAGTCTCCCCTATCAGTGGAAACATCCTCTCTGCATCCATCTTGTCAAGTCCCCTCATTATCTTGTACGTTTCGATAAGATCACCTCTCATTCTTCTGAATTCTAATGAGTAGAGGCCCAACCTACTCAACCTTTCCTCATAAGTCAACCCCTTCATCTCTGGAATCAACCTAGTGAACCTTCTCTGAACGGCCTTCAAAGCAAGTATATCCTTCCTTAAATATGGAAACCAAAACTGTATGCAGTATTCCAGGTGTGGCCTCACCAATACCCTGCATAGCTGTAAGAAGACTTCCTTGCTTTTATATTCCAGCCCCTTTGCAATAAAGGCCAAGATTCCATTGGCCTTCCTGATCACTTGCTGTACCTAGTTTTGTATGAAGGAAGAGTCTGACTGGATACTGTGAGCTCAAAGTAAAGTGTGACCATAGTCTTTTATTGCAGGTCTCCAGAGAGCCTCTCTAACCTGTGAGGACTCCCTTGGGACTCCAGGGGATGAGCCCTCTGGTGGCTGTACAAGGTATATATAAGTTTACCTATATAACAACACTCTTTCTCTTCCCCCCCCCCCCCCCCCACAAAGTCAATTATTTACAAGATGAGTCAATCTGGGGCCCTTCTTTCCCTGGTTGATCGTCTCGGTGCAAATGCTGGTATTGATGAATCGTCTGTTGGGCCCTCGCTAGGCTGCTGTGCAGCTGGCCTTGCTGGGCTGCCTGTTGTGGTGAGTCCTGCTGGGCTGCTGTGGATGATATGTTCTGCTTCGTGGCCAACCGCGGTGCCGGTTGCCACTGGTGTGTATGTTGGGGGGGGGGGGGGGGGTCAAAGGTGGTAGGGTCCAAAGTGGGTTGCTCAGGATAGTCCGTGAATTTGAGTTTGATTTGGTCCAAGTGTTTTCCGGTGAATGAGTCCATTTGAGAGTTTGACCCGAAACACCCTGCTCACCTCTTTGGCCACAACAGTGCCGGGAAGACACTTGAGACCTTGTCCATAATTCAGTACAAATACAGGATCATTGATTTCAATCTCGCGTGACACATTTGCGCTATCATGATATGTACTTTGTTGAAGCCGCCTGCTCTCTATCTGTTCATGTAGATCAGGGTGAACTAACAAGAGCCTTGTCTTGAGTGCCCTTTTCATGAGCAGTTCAGCAGGTCGGATCCCAGTGAGTGAGTGGGTCTCATGAGGTGGCTAAGCAGGACTCGTAGAAACATAGAAAATAGGTGCAGGAGTAGGCCATTCGGCCCTTCTAGCCTGCACCGCCATTCAATGAGTTCATGGCTGAACATGCAACTTCAGTACCCCATTCCTGCTTTCTCACCATACCCCTTGATCCCCTTAGTAGTAAGGACTACATCTAGCTCTTTTTTGAATATAATTAGTGAATTGGCCTCAACAACTTTCTGCGGTAGAGAATTCCACAGGTTCACCACTCTCTGGGTGAAGAAGTTCCTCCTCATCTCGGTCCTAAATGGCTTACCCCTTATCCTTAGACTGTGACCCCTGGTTCTGGACTTCCCCCAACATTGGGAACATTCTTCCTGCATCTAACCTGTCTAAACCCATCAGAATTTTAAACGTTTCTATGAGGTCCCCTCTCATTCTTCTGAACTCCAGTGAATACAAGCCCAGTTGATCCTGTCTTTCTTGATAGGCCAGTCCCGCCATCCCGAGAATCAGTCTGATGAACCTTCGCTGCACTCCCTCAATAGCAAGAATGTCCTTCCTCAGGTTAGGAGACCAAAACTGTACACAATACTCCAGGTGTGGCCTCACCAATGCCCTGTACAACTGTAGCAACACCTCCCTGCCCCTGTACTCAAATCCCCTCGCTATGAAGGCCAACATGCCATTTGCTTTCTTAACCGCCTGCTGTACCTGCATGCCAACCTTCAATGACTCGGGATAGGTGAATCTGCAGTGAGCCTTCTGTTACCCTCTTCAAGCCCTGCTTGATGGTTTGCACTGCTCTCTCTGCCTGACCATCGGATGCTGGTTTGAACGGGGCAGATGTGACATGTTTGATCCCATTACGGGTCATGAATTCTTTGAACTCAGCACTGGTAAAACATCGCTCATCAGGCAGGCCGTGCGTGGCAAACATGGCCTGCAGGCTTTCAGTGGTGGCAGCGGACGAGCTTGCCGACATTATCTCGCATTCAATCCATTTGGAGTACGCATCTACAACCATAAGGAACATTTTACCCAAGAACTGGCCTGCATAGTCGACATGGACCCGAGACCATGATTTGGAGGGCTAAGACCATTAACTTAGTGATGCCTCCCTGGGTGCATTGCTTCACTGCAAACATGTGTAACATCTGTGCACGCAGGCCTCTAAATCCGCATCGATACCAGGCCACTACATGTGGGATCTAGCTATAGCTTTCATCATTACGATGCCTGGGTGAGTACTGTGGAGCTCATTGATGGTGTCTCTGCCCTTCTTGGGGACCACTACCCGATTGCCCCACAGAAGGCAGTCTGCCTGTATAGACATTTCATCTTTGCGCCACTGGAACAGCCTCACCTGCATCAACATGCGCAAAGGTCTCTTCATTTACAACAGATGCCCGTTTGGAATTCGATCAGCAGTTGAGGCTCTTCGATGATTCCTCCAGCCCCTGCGTCATGTAGGCAGAGGTCAAGTCCAGCTTTGTGAACGTCTTTCCTCCCGCCAGCGTTGCAAAAAGGTAGTCAGGATTTGGTAGTGGGTATTGGTCCTGCAGGGAGAAACGATTGATAGTTACTTTGTAATTGCCACAGGTTCTGACGGTGCCGTCTCCTTTGAGGACTGGAACGATCGGGCTGGCCCACTCGTTGAATTTGATTGGTGAAATGATGCTCTCTCTTTGCAGCCCGTCTAGCTCGATCTCTACCCTTTCTCTCATAATGCACGGTACTGCTCTCGCCTTGTGATGGCTGGGTCGTGCCCTCGGAATCAAATGGATCTGCACTTTTGCTCCTTGGAATTTCCCGATGCCTGGTTCAAATAGTAAAGGGAACTTGTTTAAGACCTGAGCACACGAAGTGTCATCAGTGGACGAGAGCGCTTGAACGTTGTCCCAGTTCCAGCGTATCTTTCCCAGCCAGCTCCTGCCGAGCAGCGTGGGACCATCGCCTGGTACCACCCAGAGTGGTAACTTGTGCACCAGTCCATTGTAGGAGACCTTTACAGTGGCACTGCCGATTACGGGAATCAGTTCCTTTGTGTAAGTTCTTAGTTTTGTGCGAATTGGAGTCAAGACTGGCCTTGAGGCCTTGCTGCACCACAATTTTTCGAAAGTCTTTTTGCTCATGATGGACTGGCTTGCGCCCGTGACCAGCTCCATTGACACTGGGAGTCCATTTAGTTTAATCTTCAGCATTATCAGCACTCTGGCGACATCTGCGGATGTGCAGCTGCAGGCATGTGGGGCCTGCCCTGTACGTTGCGATTTGAAACCAACATCACTTTGTTCACAGTACTTGTAGCAGCACTTGTGTGTTGAGTGATTTGCTTAGTATTGTCACTGGTGGCAATGAATGGCTGGGCTATCGCTATGGCCTTACTCAAGGTTGGGGTCTCTACAGTCAAAGGTTTGTGAAGTATCACTTCATGGTCAATGCCAAGTATGAAAAAGTCTCTGAGCATGTGCTCCAAATGTCCTTCAAATTTTCAATGTCCTGCAAGGCGTCTTAGCTCGGCGTCATAACTCGCCACTTCCTGGCCTTCAGACCTTTTGTAGGTGTAGAATCGGTACCTCGCCATCAGAATGCTTTCCTTCGGGTTCAAATGTTCCCGGACCAGTGTGCACAAATCGTCGTACTATCTCTCTGGGTTTCGCTGGAGCAAGCAGATTTTCCATGAGGCCATACGTTGGTACCCCGCAGACGGTAAGGAGAATCGCCCTTCGTTTGGCAGCGTTCGCTTCTCCTTCCAGCTCGTTGGCCACGAAGTATTGGTCGAGTAGCCCCACAAAGGTTTCCTAATCATTTCCCTCCGAGAATTTGTCCAGGATGCCCACTGTTCTCTGCATCGTTGGGATTGTTATCTGTATCTCGTCGCCAATTGTTATGTATGAAGAAGGAGTCTGATTGGATACTGTGAGCACAAAGTAAAGTGCGACCGTAGTCTTTTATTGCAGGTCTCCAGAGTGCGCCTCCAACCTGTGAGGTCTCCTTAAGTACCTGTGCTCCCAAGGGATTATGGGATCCCTTGGGACTCCAGGGGATGAGCCCTCTGGTGGCTATACAGGGTATATACAAGATTACATATATAACACTAACTTTTTGTGTTTCATGCACAAGTACTCCCAGGTGCTGCTGTACTGCAGCACATTGCAATTTTTGTCTATTTAAATAATAACTTGCTCTTTGATTTTTTTTCTGCCAAAGTGCATGACCTCACACTTTCCATTATACTCTCTGCTAAATTTTTGCCCACTCACTTAGCCTGTCTGTCCTTTTGCAGATTTTTTGTGTCCTTCTCACACATTGCTTTTCCTCCCATCTTTGTATCGTCAGCAAACTTGGCTACGTTACACTCGGTCCCTTCTTCCAAGTCATTAATATAGATTGTAAATAGTTGGGATCCCAGCACTGATCCCTGCGGCACCCCGCTAGTTACTGATTGCCAACCCGAGAATGAACCATTTATCCCGACTCTCTTGTTTTCTGTTCGTTAGCCAATCCTCTATCCATGCTTATATATTATCTCTAACCCCGTGAACTTTTATCTTGTGCAGCAACCTTTTACATGGCACCTGGCCAAATGCTTTCTGGAAGTCCAAATACACCACATCCACTGGTTCCCCTTTATCCACCCTCAAAGAATTCCAACAAATTTGTCAAACATGACTTCCCTTTCATAAATTCATGCTGACTCTGCTTGACTGAATTATGTTTTTCCAAATGTTCTGCTACTGCTTCTTTAATAATGGACTCCCAACATTTTCCCAACCACAGATGTTAGGCTTAACTGGTCTATAGTTTCCTGCTTTTAGTTTGCCTCCTTTTTTAAATAGGGGTGTTACATTTGCAGTTTTACAATCTGCTGGGAACTCCCCAGAATCCAAGGAATTTTGGTGAATTACAACCAATGCATCCACTATCCCTGCTGCTACTTCTCGAGACCCTAGGATACAAGCCAAATGAGATCCGCCCAGGATTTAAGTGAGAAAATTATTTAAAAAAATAAATACATGGACTTTACCTGAGAACTGGAGAACGACAAATCTAATTCCAATATCGAAATAAAGAGATACCTGAATTGAGGAATTAAGCTCAAGTAACCTCAATTGTGTGGGAAATGTTAGGAGTTTTTCATGGATTTCTTGATCACTTAAAGAACTTATAAAGTGTTTCCAAGATGGTTTTAGAATTTTAAAAATGTATTCACTGGACGTGGCCATCGCTGGCAAGGCCGGCATTTATTGCCCACCCTAATTGCCCTTGAGAAGGTGGTGGTGAGCCACCTTCTTGAACCACTGCAGTCTATGTGGTGAAGGTTCTCCTACGGTGCTGTTATGGAGCGAGTTCCAGGATTTTGACCCAGCGACGATGAAAGAACGTCGATACATTTCCAAGTCAAGTTGGTGTGTGACTTGGAGGGGAATGTGGAGGTGATGGTGTCCCCATGCACCTGCTGCCCTTGTCCTTCTAGGTGGTAGAGGTCGTGTGTTTAGGAGGTGCTGCCGAAGAAGCCTTGGTGAGTTGCTGCAGTGCGTCTTGTAGATGGTACACACTGCAGCCACGGTGCGCCGGTAGTGGAGGGAGGGAGTGAGTTTTAAAGGTGGTGGATGTGGCTGAAGAGCTCCTCCCAGAGTCACAATGCGGATTCCGTCCACTAAAGGGGTACAACGGACATGATCTTCTCCATGCGACAACTGCAAGAGAAATGCAGGGAACATCACTAACCCTTGTACATGGCCTTCTTTGACCTTACAAATGCCTTTAACACTGTCAACCGTGAGGGATTATGGAGCGTCCTTCTCCGTTTCGGCCCTCAAAAGTTTGTCACCAATCTCTGTCTGCTCCACGATGACATGCAAGCCGTGATCCTGAACAATGGATCCACCACAGACCCGATCCACGACCGAACCGGGGTCAAGCAGGGCTGCGTCATCATGCCAACGCTCTTTTCGATCTTCCTTGCTGCAATGATGCATGTCTCCCATAGCAAGCCGGAGTGGAGCTAAATTATAGAACAGATGGGAATCTGTTCAACATCTGCCTCCAGGCCAGATCCAAGGTCGTCCCATCCGCTTGTCGTTGAACTACAGTATGTAGATGACGCTTGCGTCTGCGCGCACACAGAGGCCGAACTCCAATCGATCGTCAATACCTTCACCGAGGCATACGATTGCATGGGCCTTACGCTAAACATCCGTAAGACAAAGGTTCTCTGCCAACCTGATGCCGCTACACAGCACTGCCCCCCACCCCCCCTCCCAATTATCAAAATCCACGATGAGGCCTTGAAAAACGTGGACCATTTTCTATACCTCGGGAGCCTACTGTCTGCAAGAGCAGACATTGACGACACTGCCTTTAGTACGCCAACACAGCCTTCGGTCGCCTGAGGAAGAGAGTTTTTGAAGACCAGGACCTCAAATCCGGCACCAAGTTCATGGTCTACAGGGCAGTAGTGATTCCCGCCCTCCTATATGGTTCAGAGACGTGGACTATATAAAAAGCAGACACCTCAAGGTGTTGGAGAAATACCACCAGCGCTGTCTCCGCAAGACCCTGCAAATCCATTGGCAGGACAGATGCACCAAGTCCATGTTCTCGCTCAGGCCAACCTCCCCAGCATCAAGCGTGGTCAATGCTTCGATCAGCTGTGTTTGGCGGGCCACATCGTCCGCATGCCCGACACAAAGCAAATCCCAAAGCAAGCACTCTACGTGGAGCTTTGACACGGCAAGCGAGCCCCAGGTGGGCAAAGGAAATGCTTCAAGGACACCCTCAAAGCTTCCTTGACAGTGCAACATCCCCACCGACTGCTAGGAATCCCTGGCCCAAGACTGGCCAAAATGGAGGAAGAGCTTCCGGGAGGGCGCTGAGCACCTCAAGTTTCATCGCTGAGAACAAGCAGAAACCAAGCGTAGTCAGCAAAAGGAGCGTGCGTCAACCAAGGCTCCCCGACCACCCTTTCCTTCAACCAATGTCTGCCCCACCTGTGACAGAGACTGTATGTCCCGCATTGGACTCCTCAGTCACCTGAGAACTCACTTTGAGTGGAAGCGAGTCATCCTCGACTCCGAGGGACTGCCAATGATAATGGATGGGGTGTTGATCAAGCGGGCTGCTTTGTCCTGGGTGGTGTCGAGCCTCTTGAGAATTGTCACAAATCATGTTGCTGAGATAATTTACTCCCACGTAGGAATTATCCAGTGGATGTAACTCAGAAATTTCACACTGCATTTGAATACATTCTGCGTTTTAAGCTTTTTGGAAGAAGAAGCATGCTAGAATTAAAGGTAAGTGAGATTGATCACTGTGGACATCGGAAGCAGGCAGCGCTAATTGGCAATGGCCGCTGCTGTTTCTCGAAAGTCTGCACTGGGTCCCCTGATGTGCAGTAATGTAATCGAGTCTTCTAATTATAGTGTAGAAATTGCTGATGGTAGCAAGCCCCGTTGCTAGTTGATTAGCATACGGGTGAGTAATAACATTCAGAGAGACCAGGACAAATTAAGTGGTTGGGTCAAAGAATGGGAGATTAGAGTGAGTACATGCAAAGTAATCCACGTTGGAATGATAAAAACAGATACATCAATGAACGAGTATCCACGGGCAAAGGTGAAAAAGATTTGGATGTGATTAATTGCTCACAAAGTTTATCGTCCGCTTTGAGGCTGTTACCAGCAAGCTGACTGAGTGTTTCAAAGTCGTTTGAGGCAGATTATTTTAATGCTTTCCAACTCATTGATCAGACCAATTTAGAGCACAATGTAGCTTTGCCACCCTATTATCCCATTGCAGAAGAGCAACTGATGTGTTCTCACTGGAGTTCTGGAATATTATAAAGCAAGAGAGAGATGTGGGCAATTTAAATGTAAGCTGGTTATTAAGCTTGCCTCTTGGAGGTGGAGGCCAAAAATAGTGAGAATGGAGCTTAAAATAAAATTTTGCCCACTGTTACGGATATCTGAAATGTACTCTGATCAAATGCTGTGTAAATTACCCAGCTCCCTTTGACGTTAAATATAAACATTGCAAGCTGCTTATATCTGTGCTGACCTGATTTATTCTGTTTACTCGATGGCTGTTGGAAACGGGAAGCTATATTTGTCCAGTAGCTCCAATCCGTACACTAAGTACCATTGGTGAGTTTATTTTTGCAGGCAGCGGAAGAGATTGGGTCAAAAGAGACTCAGTGAGTAGCTGCCGCGTGATTCTCACTCCTCACCCAGCAACCATCGCCCTGTGGAGCTGTCTAATAAACCTGCTTTTTTTGGTGGGGGTGGAATGGTTCTGCAAAGAATTTCCACTTGTACCAATCTGAGTCTTGCACTGAAGGAAGCTGGTGTGAAATCCCTTGCAGATTGTGATCTTTTTGAGACCTGCACTGTCTGCAAAAATTGGCAAAGCCAATCAAAGCAAAAAAAAGAAATACTTTACAGCCAACAGTGTTTCTCAGTGGCCGTGTACCGATAGTTATTTCAAGAGGTGAGGCTCACTTGATGTTACGAGGCAGATTGTTTCAACAGCTACAGCTCGATACTGCATGTCCGGCGACTTAACTAAAGCCTGGATGAGCCATCAAGCTGAATCAAGCTTATGTTAGTGTATTTTGCAGGGTCGAGTGGAAGAAATACCCCATTCTCATCCTGTGCCTGCTGATGTGAAGTTGTTCGATGTTTTTTGTTATGGCTCGATGGACCTGTTTTCATCAGTACACTTCCAGCTGTCGGTCTAAACTGGGTAATTCCGGGATTATGGAGCGCCGGACTATATTTACACACCCGATGATATGGAGAGGGCAGAGATGTGTGATGAACACTTAGTAGCATTGTTGGAGAAGTATTCAATACAAAGTTTTTTTTTCTATAAGCATTACTTAGCTGGTTTAATGCCAGAACCGAGGAATTTGCAGACCAAAAAAGTCTTTGTAGTGTCCGACCCCAGAGTTTTAAAGGGAAACATAATTTATTATACCCTCAAATGCTTCTTTGGCCAGAAAGCAATCTCGGTCCCTCCTGAATATATCGACAGTATGTATCTTCACTGACTCCCCGAGCAACGTGTTTCACATGTTGGTCACTGAGAGAAGCAGTTGAACCTAAACCCTCTTCTCAGCTTCAGTCATGGTTCAGAGTTTGTGGTCATGTCACATCATTTCTTGGGGTTCTCTTTATCCATATAAACTTGACTACTATAACTCGCTCCTGGCTAGCCTTCCACATTCCACATTACATAAACTTGAAGACATCCAAAACTCAACAGCCCGTGTACTAACCTGCACCAAGTCAAGATCACCCATCACCCCTGTGCTTTCTGACCTACATTGTCTCCCTGTTAAATAATGCCTCGATTTCAAAATTCTCATCCTTGTTTAAAAATCACTCCCTATCTCTAATCTTTTTCAGCCTCCATCCCGCAAGATGTCTGCGCTCCTCAAATTCTGGCCTCTTGAACATCCCTCATTATAACTGCTCAATCATTGGTGGACGTGCCTGGGTCCCAAGCTCTGGAACTCCCTTCCTAAACCTCTACGCCTTTCTACCTCTCTGTCTTCTTTTAAGACGCTCATTAAAACCTACCTGTTTAAACAAGCTTTTGATTACCTGTCTTAGTTTCTTCTGTGGCTCGGTGTCAAATGTATCTGTTTGTCTGTAACACTGTCGTGAAGCGTCTTGGGATGTTTTACTATGTTAAAGGCACTATATAAATAAAAGTTATTATATCCTTTCGCATCTGGAACACTGCACCCCCACACTGCCGTTTCTTTCACCTGTTGCAGTTTTCTGAGTATCTGCTTGTAATTCAGCTGCCCAATCCCTCGTATCCGTTTGCTCTCTGTACTGACTTCGTCAACAAGAGAGGTCCCTGGCTTTGACCTCCCTCGGAGACAGTGGACAGCCCTCAACTCAAACCGCACGGGGCACGGACGATACGGCCACCTGCTCCACGAGTGGAAGATGAGCGACGACCCGAAGTGCATCTGTGGCCGTGAGTCCTAGACCGTGGAACAAATCCCACCAACCTGCCCACAAGATCTGTTGCAGGGCGCATCTCCTTCCTCCAAACAGCATCCCGGGAGGCCATCAACTGGATAGCCAAACTAGACATCACATTATAAGCTTTTCCCGTCATACCAAACAACAGCAACAACTGTCTACTCTCGCCAAAGTCGGCCTGAGCCCACTGGTGACGAGAACTTTCCACATGCTGCAGAACCATTGCTTTATACAAGCTCTCTATCATCCCCTGGGACTTGTGTTCTATCCCTTTGCTTGTTCACACTAAGGGCAAGCTTACCGTGCAATGGCAGTATAAAATTGGAGTCACGGACTTGACCAGAGCCCAGAGAGCAGTGCGTGACTGGCTAGAGCAGTGACAGACTTGGATTAAAAAGGGCCATTTGAGGAAAAAAGAAAAAAAGACTTGCATTTCTATAGCTCTGTTCACGGCCATTGGACATCCCAAAGTGCTTTACAGTCAATTAAGTACTTTTGAAGTGTAGTCACGATTGTAATAAAGGAAACGTGGCAGCCAATTTGTGCACAGCAAGCTCCCACAAACAGCAATGTGATAATGACCAGATGATCTGTTTTCGTGATGTTTGAGGGATATATATTGGCCAGGACACCGGGGATAACTCCACTGCTCTTCAAAATAGTTGCATAGGATCTTTTACGTCCGCCAGAGAGAGCTAACATCTCATCTGAAAGACAACACCTCCGACAATGCATCGCTCCCTCAGTACTGCCCCTCTGACAGTGCAGCACTCCTTCAGTACTGCCCTGGAGTATCAGCCTGGAATTTTGTGCTCAAGACTCTGGAGGAGAGGGGTCCCTTAAACTAGCTGAATTGTTTTTGAACCGACCCAAATATTTAGAGGGGGCTGGCACTTCTCTTAAGCATTTAAATTTTAATTGTAGGGAGAGGAATTTGCACATGCAGAGCTCTCTGCTGGGTAGAATTGTCGTTTCAACCAGGAAGTATAAACTGGATACTGTATGACTGGGATCACACTATCACTCCTGTTCCGATCACAGGGCTTCTTCACTGTTGGGCATTGCTCTTAGTGCTTCAAGGAGCTATCCAGTAGTACCCCCAATTCCTCATCTGTGCTGTATCCTCTTGTCTATTACCATTTATTTTTCATGTTCATCTCTGCTTATTTCTTCCTGGGTCTCAGTAACTTGCATTGGCCCATATTAAACATTTACCACTTGTGGGCCTCACCCCCTCTCCACACTCTTGGGAAGAAGCAAAATGCTGCAGCTGTTGAAAACCTGAAAACAAAACCGGAAATGCTGGGAAAGCTCAGCATCTCTGGCAGCACCTGTCGACCTGAACTCAGCAACTCTCAAAATGGGAAAGGAGCCCATAACATTGCTTTTATTGTTCAAAATCAATATTATTAAAAGTGGTGATTCTAAAAGTTTCATATGAAGTTCAGTTTTGTATGCTGCATTAGGGGAGATGAGCGGATGACTGAAACTGGTCTTTAAAGATCCTTTATGATCAGAACCAGCATAATACCCAGACTCCAAGGGTTAAGTTACAAGGTGAGATTACACAAATTAGGGCTGTCGTCCCTAGAATTTAGAAAGTTAAGGGGTGATGTGATCAAAGTTTTCAGGATATTAAGGGGAACAGATAGGGTAGATAGAGAGAAACTATTCCCGCGGGTTGGGGATTCTAGGACCAGGGGGCACATAGTCTAAAAATTAGAGCCAGACCTTTCAGGCGTGAAATTAAGAAACACTTCGACACACAAAGGGTGGTAGAAGTTTGAAACACTCTTCCGCAAACAGCAATTGATGTTAGATCAATTATTAATTTTAAATCAGAGCAATAGATTTTTGTTAACCAAAGGTATTAAGGGATGTGGAGCAAAGGTGGGTATATGGAGTTAGGTCGCACATCAGCCATGATCTCATTGAATGGCGGAACAGGCTTGAGAGGCTAAATCGCCTCCTCCTGTTCCTACGTTCTTTGATACCGGTGACTCGGTTAATGAGGGTTTTTTTTAGGTGACACACAGCTGATCATAAACTATTATGTCAAATAAAGCTTCCTCTGCTGTGACCCCAGTTTAACATCAACACCATCTCTGTAAATGCTTTTCTTTCGCACATCCATGCAGCTTCACTGAATGAGGTTGGCAATTTATTTGGGGACGTTGGCAGTTTTGAGCTGTAGACTCTAGCCCAATGTTGCTGGGTTAAAATTGCCCAAATGTGACTCGTACTGGATCCTTCAATAATCAACGCAAGGTAAGATTGAAGTGCCAGCCCCAGAGTGAAGGACTGTTTACAATCTGCTTATTCCGTACTTTCATCCAAACTCTCTCTGCTTGTCGTAAAAGAGAGCGTTGAAGTATCTCAATTTAGATTGATTCCTGGGATGAGAGGACTGTCCTTGGAGGAGAGATCAAGGATAATAGGCCTATACACTCTGGCATTTAGAAGAATGAGGGGTGATCTGATTGTCAAGCCCGCTAAGAATTTTACACGTGGCAGAGTGGATGCTGAGAGGTTGTTTCCCTTGGCTACAGAGTCTAAAACCAAGGGTCACAGTCTCAGAATAAGAGGTCTGTAATTTATGCCTGAGATGAGAAATTTCTTTGCTGAGGATTGTGAATATTAGGAATTCTCCCAGAGGGCTGTGGATGCACCCAGTGTTTGAGTATATTCAAGACTCCGATCGAAAGATTTTTGTGCATGAAGGGAATCGAGGGATATGGGATCGGGCAGGAAAGTGAGTTGAGGTCAAAGATCAGCCAGGATCTTATTGAATGGTGGAGCAGGCTTGAGGGACCATATGACGGCCTCCTGCTCCTAATTCTTATGTTATTAAATCTGTTCAAATGAAAGTGCAGATACAAACACTATTGCTTATGAATGATTTATGCCGAATTTAAACACCAATTCATCAATCTAAACCGTTTTCCATTTACTGGACCTCCACTGCATTTGTTACAAGGACTTCCTGTCCCACTGGAAATCAGAGTATCTGAATGTTTCCAAATCCTGCACCTCTGATGTGCAGATTTTTCAGTTTCAAAGATAGATTTTATACTCAATTCTTGGTAGTCTGTCAAAATTGATAGTTTTGATTTAATTCAAGCCTAAAAGGTAAATATCCTCATTGAATCTCAATGTGTAACTGGTAAAATAATCTGGTCAGAATGTTATGATGTTCGATGGCAGGTGACCATTTCTAGTCCGTTGTTACCATGGTTTTAACTTGTATCTTGACTTCATCGAACTTTGAACTTTCAAAATAAGTTACAAGGTTCATCGTATTGCAGTATGACACAGATTGCCGCCTTGTGCAGCAAAATTATGGCCTATAGACAATGGACTGACCTCGCCATCAATCCTGTTTTTTTTTTTTACAGCAACTTTACTTTTTAAAATTGCGTTCAACCACATATTCATTTGGCATAAGCCCTGTTTCCCCTGAAGTTTCCTGATTGTTATAATAATCTGGTATGTTTTTTCATGAATTGCACCATTTAAAAAAAAAAAGAAAAATTCTTAATTTTCTTAAAGTTTGTAATTTCATCTGTTGTGTATCTTAGGGGATGTTTTGGAGTTGCAGACAGAGTATCTTTGATGAAATGAAGAAGAAATTCTCCCAGGTAGTATTGGAGTGGCATCGAATGGCCAATGTAAATGGGCTGTGATTGATTGGCATGCTGCAATGTGCCTTTGGCTGTGACAGGCATGGCCTGGATTTCACGGTTGCTGTGACAATACTAACAAAGACAGATGTTGAATTTATGAATCGATTTTTGCGAAGTGTAGGAACTTGCTCAAACGTGATTAGAAAAGGCAAGACTATGTGCTATGTCCAGTTAAAAACTAAAAACTCATGTTGCTCAGTGATGCTCTGCTCCTGTCTTGTGTAAAAATCCCTGCAATTTTTTCTCCCCAAGTATTTATCCAACTCCCTTTTGAAGGCTACTATTGAGTACCTCCACCACCCTTTCAGGCACTGCAATCCAGATCCAAACCATCGTTGCGTAAAAAGCTTTTTCCTCATGTCGCCTCTGGTTCTTTTGGCAATCACCTTAAACCTGTGCACCTCTGGTTATCGATCCTTCAACCACTGGAAACAGTTGCTCTTTATTTACTTTATCTAAAACCCTTCATGATTTGAAACAGCTCTACCAAATCTCTCCTTGGCCTTCTCTGTCCCAAGGAGAACAAGCCCAGCTTCTCTAGTCTATGTCAGAGAAATTTCCTTCAACCTGTTTACTCAACAACTTGTTTTGGTCAAGTGGTCTCTTGGAAAAAGATGAAGCAAAACTCTTCCCCCTGAAGGTTTTAATTAAAACGCAGTTAGTTTTAGGATGCACAGGCATTTCTGCCCTTTTCTGCCAGCCTTGACCCGCACCACCATCGATGTTTGTCCTCACTGGCCTGTTCTGCCCCATTGTCAGTATCTGAAAGGGCTGGGCAGCCTACTGGGGATGTTTGCGAGAGAGTCTTCACGGAGACTTGCCATTTTCACTTTCTTTCCCTGAGGTAGCGGAGATCTGGGACCCCGAGCAGGGCACGAAACCTGCATTGTGCCAGACTGTGTTACCTAAAATGCAGAATTTAAAGCTTCACTGCTCAAATTTCTCTGTTTCAGCTGGTACAGCTCAACAGGATGAGAGTTAGACACTGAGGGAAAGAGGATTTTTGAATTTATATAACAAACACATGAACAATGACTGACAAGTAAAGACCCTCTGGTCCATCCAGCCTGTCCCACACAACTATGATATTGTATCACAACATAGACACTCCCCACCCGAGAACCTGTGATCTCCTGGGAAAGACGAAAAAACAGATAAAAACCCAGGACAATTGCGGGGGGGAAATCTTGGAAATTCCTCTCGCATCTCTCTAGGCGATCAAAACTAGTCCAGGAGATCACCCTGGCCCCGAATTCCCTGCAGTTACCTATCTTTAAGAGATGATCTCAGCCAGAAACAGGTCCAGCTCTCGCTTGAAGGAATTCAGCAAATCAGTGTCAACCCACAAGATGGCAGACTGTTCCAGAGGACCACAATTCCCTGGTCAAAGAACCACCTCCTGACATCTAACCAAGACCTGGCAGTGTACAACTCCCAATTGTGACCCCTGGTCCTCCCTAACCTCTTTAATTGGCATGCAACATAATAAAAGCACATTGATACTATAATGCATTGTGCCACAGAATGCTAGGATGCAGTTTATCAGCATTCAGGGTTCTCGGTGTTAGCTATGGGATAAATGGAGGTGAGGTGCTTCCCACCAGAGTGTGAGCCAGTACATCTGGTGGAGCTGGCCCATGTTACTCTCTTGTATTTAATGTTGGATGACCGTGGAGCTTGGGAACTTGTCTGCCAGTCTTGTCGCATGAGATTGTGGTGCGCTGGGAAGAAAATATTTCTCTCTCTGCTCTGCAATTAACGCACAAAAGGGAAAAATGGAATGAAAATGTAATTCCACTTGTGACAGAGATCTTTAACTTGTTACAATCACATTTGATACACTCTTGAAATGAGCTAATTATTGCTATTGACCTTTCAGTGTTTATTGAATGTTTAAGGCTGTTTAAAAAAAAATAACCTATTTGATTATCCATTGTGTATTCCTCTGAAAATGGTGGTATCTGCCAATTACAATACAAAAGGGAACAGCTTGCACACAGGGCCTTATTTTATCTCGTGAGAAATATCTCCAGGCGCTTCACATTTGGAAGCGTAGTCTGCAATGTTCCCTCTAAGCTGTACGTGTGTGCGGCCCTGCGGTAATCTGCAAGCTTTTACATTGGAAATACCACGCATGCGAAGGAATTGAAAGAGACAGGCCGCGCAGAATCTAAGGAACGTGCAGAACACAGGAAGATCCCACAAACAGCGATGACATGAATGACCAGTTGATGTTTTGATGGTGTGGGTTGAAGAGAAGATGTTGGCCAGGACAGTGGGAGACCTCCCATGCTGCTCTTCAAGTAATATCATGGGGTCATTTACATCCACCTGAACAGGTACGCCGTTTAACATCTCCAAAAGCTCCAAAGATGAGCAGCAGTTGCTCGGTACCTCACAGTCGACCCGGATTGTGAGCTCAACTCCTGGTGTGCGGAATGAGTACACGGCCTTCTGACTCGGGCAAGAGTGGGACCACTGAACCCAGCTGACATCGCCATTGAAACATACAAGATCCTGAGGGGGATTGACAGGGTAGATGCTGAGAGGTTCTTTCCCCTGGCTGAAGTGTCTAGAACTAGGGGGCACAGTCTAAGGATAAAGGTTAGACCATTTAATACAGATGAGGAATTTCTTCACTGAGGGTGGTGAATCTATGGCCCCACAGGGATGCTGAGTCGTTGAGTATTTTCAAGTATAGTTAAGGGGAATAGAACATGTCCAGGGAATTATAGACCAGTCAGCTTATCATTGGTGGTAGGAAAAATAATGGAATCCTACTAAAGGAGGAAAATAGAAGACCATCTAGAAACCAAAAATATAGTAATGAATACTCAGCATGGATTTCAAAAGATAAAGTCGTGCTTAATCAACCTTATTGATTTTTTGGAGAGAGTAGACGATGGTGATGCAGTAGATGTAATTGATCTAGATTTTCAAAAGGCCTTCGATAAGGTACTCCATAATAGACTGATGAACAAGGTCAGAGAATGTGGAGTCGGGGGACAAGTAGCAGAATGGATCGCTAGCTGGCTTCAAGACAGAAAGCAGAGAGTGAGGGTAAAGGGTAGCTATTCACAGTGGCAGAAGGTGGCTAGTGGTGTCCCACAAGGATCAGTGCTGGGTCCACTGCTGTTCACAATTTACATTAACGATTTGGACTTTGGAATCAAAAACACAATTTCTAAATTTGCGGATGATACCAAGTTTGGGGCATAGTCAATACTGAGGAGGAGTGCAACAAATTACAGGAGGGCATTAATAAACTTGCAGAAGGGGCATATAATTGGCGAGTGAAGTTCAGCATAGATAAATGTGAGTTATTACATTTTGGTAGGAAGAATAGGGAGGTCACTAATTGGAGAGTGAGAGTCTGGGTGGGGTAGAGGAACAAAGGGATCTCGGAGTACAAATACACATCACTCAAAGTTGCGACACAGGTTAGCAAGACCATAATAAAAGCAAACCCAGCACTAGGGTTTATTTCTAGAGGTATAGAATTGAAAAGTAGGGAAGTTAGCTAAACCTGTATCAAATCTTGGTTACACCACACTTGAGTATTGCGTACAGTTCTGGTTGTTATAAAAAGGATATAGAGGCACTGGAGAGGGTGCAGCGAAGATTTACAAGGATGATGCCAGAAATGTGAGGACATACATATCTGGAAAGGATGAACAGGCTGGGTCTCTTTTTTTCTCTTTGGGTGGGGGGGGGGGCAGGAAAGAAGGCTGAGGGGTGACCAATAGAGGTCTTTAAAATTATGAAAAGTTTTGATAGAATGGATGCTTGTGGGAAGAGCATAACTAGAGGCCATCAATACAAGATAGTCACCAAGAAATCCAATAGGGAATTCAGAAGAAATTTCTTTACCCAAAGAGCGGTGAGAATGTGGAACTCGCTACCACAGGGCGTGGTTGAAGCGAATAGTATGGATGCATTTAAGGGGAGGCTAGACAAGCATATGAGGGAGAAGAGAATCGAGGAATATGATAGATTTAGATGAAGAAAGACTGGAGGAAGCTCGAGTGGAGCATAAACGTCAGCATGGACTGGTTGGGCCGAATGGCCTGTTTCTGTGCCGTATATCCCATGTAAGGCTGAGATCGATAGATTTTTGGATTCTAGGGTGGGAAAGCGGAGTTGAGGTAGAAGATCAGCCATGATCATGTTGAATGGCAGAGTAAGCTCGAGGGGCTGTATGGCCCTACTCCTGTTCCTATTTCTTATATCAACACAAAATGAAACCAACACTCATCCCTAGACCAAGCTGCTTGCAGCACTTGTATTATTGTGTTCATTTTCTCTCTAACCATCGCATCCGTAGCTTCTCCACATGCTCCCTAATCTGTAAATAGCACTGTCATGGACATCCAAAAGTGCACTTTGGAAGGAAATGCTGGCACGTGTCCAACATCATTTTCAGTGCTAGAGTCAGTGTTTGCTTGTCACTGCTATCTAGCAGCCTATTGATGGTTCTCAAAGTCTTTGTTGCTTATCAGGCTTACAATTAGCGTAATTGAAGTAAATGGATTCACAGTAACAAGAGCTTATAATGGGGACTGGCACAAAACAAGTGCTTTCCGACCGAGTAACCAGGCGATCCATACACTGATGCTTCCCTTCACAGAGTACAAGTTTTAAATGGACTGTAGGTGTCAAAAGTATAATTTACTTTTATCTTCTATGAAAGGAAAGCCCAATTTTCTAGCAATAGTGTTTGCAGTGTTGTTGCAGGATGACGAGCATATTGGAAAGGCAGCCCGTGTCGAGATTCAGAGCAGGTGTGGGGCACATGGAAATGTATACAAGCTGGTGTTTTGCTTCACAATCCTACAGGATATAAGACACGGTCACGGAGTTTACGCTGGAGCTTGTCCAGGGTAACCAAGATCGCTTCCTCCTGCTCAGTTTGTTTGCAATAGCACTTGTATTGTACAAGATAATTGGTCTAATTCTAATGCTGCTATTGCTGTGAATTCTTCTGCTTTAATTGCACTAATTGTAACATGGTGTAGCCACATATAATTAAATGCCTGTGGTAAAAGTTGCTTAAGCCTCAAATCCCTTGTTGCAGGATTTGTCCGATGGTAGAGTAAGGTTAGTCGTAGTTAATTCTCGTGTGTCCATTTGTTGCAGCTCAATATGATTTTTTTTTTAAATTGTATGTGGGACGTGGGTGCTGCTGCTGGCAAGGCCAGCATTTCGTGCCCATCCCTAATTGTACCTTCAGAAGTTCCATGAGGTGAAGCTAACAATCGGCTTTGTGAGACCAAATCATTGTTTACAATGGATCCCAACTCAAAAATCTAGAAATATATTGGAGGCGTAAATCCTGTCACTGAGGCCAATCCCCACCGTTGCCCAGTGCCGGGTTTTGAGCTCCCCATACAGTTGTGCCATCTGCCTGCTTTCAGCCACAAGAATTTGTGTGACTGCTGCAGCTGTCGATTCCGTCATCCCATTCGGATGAGGCGGGCATGATGTGATGAGCGGTGACTGGGTAACATTCTCACCCAAAATAGACACTGTTGCAGGGGGCGGAAGGGAAGAGAGAAAGATTGTTGTGAGGAGCGGTAGAGAGAGAGAGAGCGCATTGTGAGGGGAAAGAAAGAGAGCATATTGTGAGGAGGGGTGGAGAGAGCATCATGTGGGGAGAGGTGGGGGGGAAGAGAGCGTGATGAGAAGGGAAGAGAGGGAGAGAGCGTAATAACACAAGAATTAGGAGCAGGAGCCTGCTCCGCCATTCAATAAGATCATGGCTGATCTGATCCTGGCCTCAACTCTATTTCCCCACCCGCTCCCCATAACCCTTGACTCCCTTATCATACAAAATTCTGTCTATCTCCACCTTAAATATATTCAAAGCCCCAGCCTCCACAGCTCTCTGGGGCAGAGAATTCCAAAAATCCACGACCCTCAGAAGAAATTCCTCCTCATTTCGGTTTAAATGGGCGAACCCTTATTCTGAAACTGTGTCCCCTAGTTCTAGATTCCCCCACGATGGGTAGCATCCTCTGCATCTATCCTGTCAAGCCTCCTCAATCTTATGTTTCAATAAGATCACCTCTCATTCTTCTAAACTCCAATGAGTACAGGCCCAACCTTTCCTCATAAGACAACCCTTTCATCTAAGGGATCAACCTAGTGAAACTTCTCTGAACTGCTTCCAATGCAAGTATATCCTTCCTTAAATAAGGAGACCAAAACTGTACATAGTACTCTAGGTGTGGTCTTACCAACAGTTGGAGCAGGACTTCCCTACTTATACTCCATTCCCCTTGCAATAAAGGCCAGCATTCTATTTGTCTTCCTAATTTTTGCTGTACCTGTATGCTAACTTTTTGTGTTTCATGTACAAGAATCCCCAGGTCCCTCTGATTTTGTAATTTCTCTCCATTTAAATAAATTGCTTTTTTATTTCTCCTACCAAAGTGGATAACCTCACATTTTCTCATTATTGTCAATCTGTCAAATCTTTGCCCACTCACTGAGCCTATCTATATCTCTTTGTAGATTCTTTGCATCCTCCTTACAACTTTACTTTCCCACCTATCTTTGTATCATCAAGCAAATTTGGCTACGTTACACTGGGCCCCTTCATCCAAGTCATTAATATAAATTGTAAACAGTTGAGGCCCCAGCACTGATCCCTGTGGCACCCCACTACTTACTGTTTGCTAACCGGAAAATTTGGGAAGGGGGGGGAGAGAGAGAGCGTGTTGAGAAGGGGGGAGAGAGAGAGCGTGTTGAGAAGGGGGGAGAGAGAGAGCGTGTTGAGAAGGGGGGAGAGAGAGAGCGTGTTGAGAAGGGGGGAGAGAGAGAGCGTGTTGAGAAGGGGGGAGAGAGAGAGCGTGTTGAGAAGGGGGGAGAGAGAGAGCGTGTTGAGAAGGGGGGAGAGAGAGAGCGTGTTGAGAAGGGGGGAGAGAGAGAGCGTGTTGAGAAGGGGGGAGAGAGAGAGCGTGTTGAGAAGGGGGGAGAGAGAGCGTGTTGAGAAGGGGGAGAGAGAGAGCGTGTTGAGAAGGGGGGAGAGAGAGCGTGTTGAGAAGGGGGGAGAGAGAGCGCGTGTTGAGAAGGGGGGAGAGAGCGTGTTGAGAAGGGGGGAGAGAGCGTGTTGAGAAGGGGGGAGAGAGAGAGCGTGTTGAGAAGGGGGGAGAGAGAGAGCGTGTTGAGAAGGGGGGAGAGAGAGCGTGTTGAGAAGGGGGGAGAGAGAGAGCGTGTTGAGAAGGGGGGAGAGAGAGAGCGTGTTGAGAAGGGGAGAGAGAGAGTGTGTTGAGAAGGGGGAGAGAGCGCGTGTTGAGAAGGGGGGGGAGAGAGCGTGTTGAGAAGGGGGGAGAGAGCGCGTGTTGAGAAGGGGGGAGAGAGCGCGTGTTGAGAAGGGGGGAGAGAGCGCGTGTTGAGAAGGGGGGAGAGAGCGTGTTGAGAAGGGGGGAGAGAGCGTGTTGAGAAGGGGGGAGAGAGCGTGTTGAGAAGGGGGGAGAGAGCGTGTTGAGAAGGGGGGAGAGAGCGTGTTGAGAAGGGGGGAGAGAGCGTGTTGAGAAGGGGGGAGAGAGCGTGTTGAGAAGGGGGGAGAGAGCGTGTTGAGAAGGGGGGAGAGAGCGTGTTGAGAAGGGGGGAGAGAGCGTGTTGAGAAGGGGGGAGAGAGCGTGTTGAGAAGGGGGGAGAGAGCGTGTTGAGAAGGGGGGAGAGAGCGTGTTGAGAAGGGGGGAGAGAGCGTGTTGAGAAGGGGGGAGAGAGCGTGTTGAGAAGGGGGGAGAGAGCGTGTTGAGAAGGGGGGAGAGAGCGTGTTGAGAAGGGGGGAGAGAGCGTGTTGAGAAGGGGGGAGAGAGCGTGTTGAGAAGGGGGGAGAGAGCGTGTTGAGAAGGGGGGAGAGAGCGTGTTGAGAAGGGGGGAGAGAGCGTGTTGAGAAGGGGGGAGAGAGCGTGTTGAGAAGGGGGGAGAGAGCGTGTTGAGAAGGGGGGAGAGAGCGTGTTGAGAAGGGGGGAGAGAGCGTGTTGAGAAGGGGGGTGAGAGCGTGTTGAGAAGGGGGGAGAGAGCGTGTTGAGAAGGGGGGAGAGAGCGTGTTGAGAAGGGGGGAGAGAGCGTGTTGAGAAGGGGGGAGAGAGCGTGTTGAGAAGGGGGGAGAGAGCGTGTTGAGAAGGGGGGAGAGAGCGTGTTGAGAAGGGGGGAGAGAGCGTGTTGAGAAGGGGGGAGAGAGAGAGCGTGTTGAGAAGGGGGGAGAGCGTGTTGAGAAGGGGGGAGAGAGCGTGTTGAGAAGGGGGGAGAGAGCGTGTTGAGAAGGGGGGAGAGAGCGTGTTGAGAAGGGGGGAGAGAGCGTGTTGAGAAGGGGGGAGAGAGCGTGTTGAGAAGGGGGGAGAGCGCGTGTTGAGAAGGGGGGAGAGCGTGTTGAGAAGGGGGGAGAGAGCATGTTGAGAAGGGGGGGGGAGAGAGCGCGTGTTGAGAAGGGGGGGGGAGAGAGCGCGTGTTGAGAAGGGGGGGGAGAGCGTGTTGAGAAGGGGGGGGAGAGCGTGTTGAGAAGGGGGGAGAGAGCGTGTTGAGAAGGGGGGAGAGAGCGTGTTGAGAAGGGGGGAGAGAGCGTGTTGAGAAGGGGGGAGAGAGCGTGTTGAGAAGGGGGGAGAGAGCGTGTTGAGAAGGGGGGAGAGAGCGTGTTGAGAAGGGGGGAGAGAGCGTGTTGAGAAGGGGGGAGAGAGCGTGTTGAGAAGGGGGAGAGAGCGTGTTGAGAAGGGGGGAGAGAGCGTGTTGAGAAGGGGGGAGAGAGCGTGTTGAGAAGGGGGGAGAGAGCGTGTTGAGAAGGGGGGAGAGAGCGTGTTGAGAAGGGGGGAGAGAGCGTGTTGAGAAGGGGGGAGAGCGTGTTGAGAAGGGGGGAGAGAGCGCGTGTTGAGAAGGGGGGGGGAGAGAGCGCGTGTTGAGAAGGGGGGGGAGAGAGCATGTTAAAGGGGGGTGAGAGCGAGCGTGTTGAGAAGGGGGGGAGAGCGCGAGCGTGTTAAGGGGGTAGAGAGCGCGTTGAGGGGGTGGGTGGGGGGGGGTGAAGAGTGCGAGCGGCGTTGAGGGGTTGTGGGGGAGCGAGCGGCATTGAGGGGGTGGGGGGAGCGAGCGGCATTGAGCGGGTGGGGGGAGCGAGCGGCGTTGAGCAGGGGGTGGGGGGAGCGAGCGCGCGTTGAGGAGGGGGTGGGGGGAGCATGCGTGCGTTGAGGGGGTGGGGGGAGCGAGCGGCGTTGGGGCGGGGGAGCAGGGGGAGCGAGCGCGCGTTGAGGGGGGCGGGGGGAGCGAGCGCGCGTTGAGGGGGGGCAGGGGGAGCGAGCGCGCGTTGGGGGGGGGAGCGCGTTGAGAAGGTGGGGGGGGAGAGCGCGTTAATAGGGGGGGAAGGAGCGCATTGAGAAGGGGGGGAGGGAGAGCGCGTTGAGAAGGGGGGGGGGAAGAGAGAGAGAGAGAGAGTTGAGAAGGGGAGGAGAGAGAGAGGGAGCACGTTGAGAAGGGGAGGAGAGAGAGAGGGAGCACGTTGAGAAGGGGAGAGAGAGAGCGCATTGAGAAGGGGGGGGAAGAGAGAGCGCGCTGAGAAGGAGAGAGAGAGAGCATGATGAGAAGGGGTGGGAAGAGAGAGAGCGTGATGAGAAAGTGGGGCGGGGGGGAAGCGAGAGCGTGTGCTGTGTGAAGGGGAGAGCGTGATGTGTGGCGGGGAAGAGAGGGAGGGAGGAAATTTAAACAATCACCACAGAAAAAGTACTAGGCAAACTTACGGCATTAAAGGTGGACAACTCCCTTGGACCTGATGGCCTGCACCCATGCGTCTTAAAAGGAGTGGCTGCAGAGATAGTGGATGCATTGGTTGTAATCTTCCAAAATTCCCTTAATTTTGGAAAAGTCCCAATGATTGGAAAAACCGTAAATTCAAGAAAGGAGGAAACTATATAGGTCCAGTTAGCCTAACATCTGTCATTGGGAAAATGTTGGAATCCATTATTAAGGATGTAGTAGCAGGACATTTAGAAAAGCATAACATGATCAAGCAGAGTCAACATGGTTTTATGAAATAGAAATTGTGTTGGACAAATTTATTAGAGTTCTTTGAGGATGTAACGAGCAGGGTGGATAAAGGAGAACCAGTAGATGTTGTGTCACATAAAAGGTTACTGCACAAGGTAAGAGCTCATGGCATAGGGGATAATATATTAGCATGGATAGAGAATTGGCTAACTAACAGAAAACAGAGAGTCGGGATAAATGGGTCATTTTCAGGTAGGCAAACAGTAACTTGGATGAAGGGACCGAGTGTAGTGTAACCAAATTTTCTGATACAAAAATACTTGGGAAAACAAGTTATGAGGAGGATGCAAAAGGATATAGATAGCTGAAGTGAGTGGGCAAAATATTGGCAGATGGAGTATAGTGTGTAAAACGTAACAAATTATTATTTAAATGGAGTACAGAGGGATGTGGCTGTCCTTGCACACGAAACACAAAAAGTTAGCATATAGATACAGCAAGTAATCAGGAAGGCAAATGGAATGTTGGCCTTTATTGCAAGGGGGGTGGAGTTTAAAACCAGGAAAGTTGCTACAACTGTACAAGACGTTGTAGCAGTTTTGGTCTTAGTTAAGGAGGGATATACTTGCTTTGAAGGCAGTTCAGAGAAGGTTCACGAGGTTGATTCCTGGAATGAACAGGTTGTCTTATGAGGAAAGCTTGCGCCTGTACTCATTGGAGTTTAGAAGAACGAGAAGTGATTTTATTGAAACATATAAAATTCTGAGGGGGCTGGATAGCGTAGATGTAGAGAGAATGCTTCCCCTCGTGGGGGAATCTAGTACTAGGGGTATAGTTTCAGAATAAGGGGTCGCCCATTTAAGACGGAGATGAACAAAGGGACCATGGAGTGCTAGTCCACAGATCCCTGAAAGTAGCAGGCCAGGTGGATAAGGTTGTTAAGAAGGCATATGGAATGCTTGCCTTTATGAGGCATAGAATACAAGAGCAGGGAGGTTGTGCTTAAATTGTATAATACACTGGTTAGTCCACAGCTGGAGTACTGCATGCAGTTCTGGTCGCCGTATTATAGGAAGGATGTGATTGCACTAGAGGGTGCAGAGGAGATTTACTTGGATGCTGCCTGGAATGGAGAATCTTATCTATGACAGATTGGATAGGCTGGGTTTGTTCTCATTGGAACGGAGGAGGCTGAGAGGAGACCTCATTGAGGTGTACAAAATTTTGAGGGGCCTGGATATAGAGGATAGCAAGGGCCTATTTCCCTTGGAGGGGTCAATTATGAGGGGGCATGGGTCTAAGGTGGTTGGTGGAAGGTTCAGAGGGGATTTGAGGTGAAGCTTCTTCACAGGGTTGTGAGGTCTTGAACTCACTGCCTGGAAAGGTGGTAGAGGCAGAAACCCTCACCACATTTAAAAGGTGCTTGGATGGGCACTTGGTCCGTAACCCTGAAGGTTACGGCACTTCAAGAGCTGGTAAGTGGGATGAGACTGTTTAACCTCTTGTTGGCTGGCACAGATACGATGTTAAGGGAATCGAATATGGCCAGAGTGTTGATCTGGGCTAGTTTCGATCACCTGGATGGGTTGGAGAGGAATTTCCAAGATTTTTTTCCCCCCAATTGGCCTGGTTTTTAATCTGTTTTTTGCCTCTCCCAGGAGATCACATGGCTCCGTGTGGGGTGGAGTGTAGAATGTTTTGGTGCAAGGGGTGTCGCAATTGTGTGGGGGGGGACTAGTTGGGCTGGATGCTCATTTCCGCCATTGTTCATAGGTTTATATGTAACCTTCAGGGCTGTTCACTGACACAGCCCTGACACGATGGGCTGAAATGGTCTCCTTCTGCGCTATAGGTTTCTATGAGAAAGAATTTATTCTCTGAGGGTCGTGAATCTTTGGAATTCTCTGCCCCAGAGAGCTGTGGAGGCTGGGTCATTGAATATATTCAAGGTGGAGATAGACAGATTTTTGAACGATAAGGGAATGAAGGGTTATGGGGAACAGGCAACAAAGTGGATTTGAATCCGACATCAGATCAGCCTGATAGTGAATGGCGAAACAGGATCGAGAGGCCGAATGGCCTACTCCTATTTCTCATGTTCTTATGGAAGGGAAGAGAGAGAGAGCATGATGTGAGAAGGGAAGGTGGAGAGCGTGTTGTGAGGTGGTGAAGAGAGAGAGAGGGCGATGAGCAGGGAAGAGAGAATCGCTTTCGCAAGGGGAGACCCTACATGTATGATGCTGTATGGGAAGGCGTACACAGACACCTGTTGGAGACAAATGAAAGGCACCCTGTTGGCTTAAGAGCCCGAGACCCTGTTTGAGATGGGGGCACGGGAGAGACTGAGACTGTCGGACAGCACGTTCACTGGGGTCGGGGGATCAATCCTGTTGGGGAGGAATGAGAGAGAAACCCTGTTGTCTGCAAGGAGAATGCTGTTCCGTGTGCGTGGGCGGGACTGGGCAGAGGTGAGAGAGAGGACGAAACGTGACCATCCATTTGCTGGGGTGGAGGCAGTCATGTGCTTATAATTTGTTCTGAAAAGCTGTTGCCAAGGCTGTTCGTCAGCAAGAGGAGAGTGGGGCCACCGAGCACGACTAAGTGCAGGATAGGGAGCGGGATTTTTTTTTAGATTTCTAACCGTGATGTCAGAGAAATCCCAGGGTTTGGGGCTAGGCAGTGAGGTCTACATCCAGTGTCATTATCACCGGTTAATGAGATGAGGTGCTTTTGGTTTCGACTATGATACCCTTTATACTTCATCGCCAGACAATACTGCAGCAAATCACTAATGCGCTATTTAAAGTTCCCTTTTTGCTGAGTCATCTGGGTTGGGGTGGGAAAACTAGTGATGCAGATTCCCTTCTGGATTATCAAACACTCGGGGGTCAAGCAGAAGCATTAATAATATCTTTAAGTACTCAGGGGCTGAGTCACCTGCAGTGAGAAACTGAGGGAAAACATTCAATTAAGAGGTAGGTAGGAGTTGTTCAATCATGAAGGGTTCTGATGGAGTAAATAAGGAGAAACTGTTTCCAGTGGCAGGGTCGGTAACCACAAGGCGCAAATTGAAGGTGATTGGCAAAAGAGCCAGAGGTGATGGGAGGAAACATTTTTTTACACAGCGAGTTGTTGTGATCTGGAACGCGCTGCCTGAAAGGGCAGTGGGAGCAGATTCAATAGTAACTTTCAAATGGGAATTGGATAAATACTTGAAGGAAAAATATTTACAGGGCTGTGGGGAAAGAGCAGGGGGGAGTGGAACTGATTGGATCGCTCTTTCACAGAGCCGGCACAGGCTCGATGGGCCGAATGTAACTATGGTTCTAAAGTCTGCTTCCATTGCCAATACAATTTTTGCACGTTTTCTAATCTAATCTGCCTTCCATTTTAATGCACTTGTAAATGGGGTCAAGTAATTGAAATGGAGTTCTGTTGCTGGAGTTCTGTTCCAATCCTGTTCTGTTTATAAAATGCTATAGAGGCAAACCCAGATTTTTTTTGTTTCAAGTTACGTTTATAATCAGTGTCACTTGTACCTGGGTGAGACGCAGGTATTGTGCAGTCGAATGCTATGAAAACAAAGTGTAGTGAATTTGCGATTCTGTGCTGTGATTTGTAAAGTTTGCCTCTTTGTGAAACTGTCTCCGCAGTCCGAGGCTGCTGCGGATGAACCACGGGTGCTGTGTATTGTTCAGGACACCACCAATGCCAAGACAGTCACTCAGCGGCTCACCCTGAACCTTCCTGCATCGACTCCACTCAAACGGCTCTTCGACGACGTCTCGGCTAAAGCGGGCTACGTCAATGGCACCTTTGAGTTAGTCTGGAGCAATGGCCTGAACAACGCTGACCAGGTGAGCTTGAAAGTTAACCGCAGCCCCTTAGATCAGAGGTGCCCAAACAGTTTGTCTTTGTTGCACTTGATGTACAATGTGTGCACTACAGGAGCCAATCACAATTAGGAAGCACGAGTGAAACGAGGATAGTAAGAAATACAGGCTCAAATGGAAACTGTCTGGGTGAGCCCTTTGCAAGCCGATAGCCAAGGCTCACGGGCCGCAGAAAACCCACACCTTTTTACATTATATTTCCACAGCAGGGCAAAAAATCCTTCACCTTTAATTCCTCTGCTTGCTTTGAGTTAGGGTGCTTTCTAACTTTCCTTGCCCACTTTATTTTTGATTGTGGTCTTGTCATAGGCCCTACCTGTCTGCCCTTTCCTCTTGAGGTGCCTGAAGTGTAATAATGAACTTGAAACTTTCCTTGCTGGAATTTCTGAAGGACACCGGGTCTTCAACTTTTAGCCTGTGTGTGGCAAATTGTTTTGTAATAAAATTAACTTACAACATGTCTTTTTCTCTAAAGTTTTTCTGAAGCTTAATGTGTTTTTTATATTCCTCTCGTATCTCTCTCCCTTTGCTTGATTTGTTTTTCTGTATCCTCTATCTTTTTTCCCTGATACAGTGGCTCTGATTTAGTGATGAAGTAAGCGATGGCTCCAGTTGTGACACTCCTACAAGCAGCTGTACCCAAATCTCGAGGCTCCTATGAATTGTGAGCAGGAGGATAGGGGCTTGTGATCTAAAAAGGGGCCAAGAGAGAAGGTTTATACCCAATTCTCTGTTTCCCTTTGCTCCACAATCTGCAAGACCCAGGCATTGCCACTCCAGTAACGCGCCACTACTGCCAGCCTCTGTCCCTACTCCCCTTCCCCGTACTGCAACACTCCAGGGTCACTCCCTCCAATACTCCCCTCTGCCCCCAGACACTTCGATTACCCCTCGGTGCTCACAGGCTCCGAAATGGCATTCCCAGTTTTCCCTGATCCCAGCGCTGCCCTCCCCCAGTCATCCCAAGTCTCAGCCTGTGCCTCAGTGGAGGATTTTCTCTGCACACTGTGCGGTGGGATTGGAAATTGATTTTTTTTAATGGGTTTACAATTCTGTTACATTTGGCTCACAGAAGAAATTCCCTTCCTGAGGGAGGGCTGCAGAATTAATCAGACAGCTTAGTTAAGAACTAGCGAAGAAACGCTGTTCAGCCGTTCTGTCACATTTCTAGAAACTGAAGCGTGCACTGTTCTGTGTGTAACATCCTCATTTCATACTCAAAGTTGAATTAAATATTGAATGGACTTTGATGTAGGATAAGCTTCGTTTATGAACATGCTCATTTGTTACGGCTTAGTTCACATATTTACAAGATGTTGCTATGTTTTAAATGTTTTTGAAATGTAGCAGACTTAGTTTTGAGGTCGAACTAATAATTTGCATTTTCTGGTGAAGCAGTGTTTTTAAAGCACGTCTTGTAATTGTTTCTAATTTTAAGTACACGAGGTGCAACGTAACAGCTGTGAAAAGGAAATGCAGTCTGCTCTTAATTCAGAGTGGCTTAATTCATATTATCTGTTCACTTCAACTTAAATTGTGTTAAAACACCTTCCAATGAAAGGCACTGAGCATTTGTTGCTTAATTCGAACGGCTCCTGACCAGTGAAATTCAGAAGCAAACCATAATTCAGATACATAGGATATACAGCAAAGGAACAGGCCATTCGGCCCAACCAGTCCATGCCGGCATTTATGCTTCACTCGAGCCTCCTCCCATCTTTCCTCATCTAACTCTATGCCCTTCTCCCTCATATACTTGTCTAGCCTCCACTTAAATGCATCTATGTTATTCCCTTCAACCACTCCCTGTGGCAGCGAGTTCCACATTCTCACCACTCTCTGGGTAAAGAAGTTTCTTCTGAATTCCCTATTGGATTTCTTGGTGACTATTTTATATTGATGGCCTTTAGTTATGCTCTTCCCACTAATGGAAACATTCTCTCTAAAGCCACTCTATCAAAACTGTTCATAATTTTGAAGACCCCTATTAGGTCACCCCTCAGTCTTTTGTAAAAGAGAAATGAGACACAGTCTGTTCATCCTTTCCTGATGGGTATACCCTCGCATTTCTTTGTAAATCGTCTCTGCGCTTTCTCCAGTGCTTCTATATCCCTTTTATAATATGGCGACCAGAACTGTATGCAGTACTCCAAGTGTGGTCTCACCAAGGTTCGATACAGGTTTAGCATACAGTATTTTGCAAAATGACTGCAGCTTGTACAGTGCTGATGTTTGTCACGTATTTCAATAATTGCTTTACTGTTTTAGGATGGGCTTTTGTTTGATGTTCCTGTGGTATTTGGCTGTGCTGTCTCCTTAAAATCACTTAACTCCAATTATTGGATTATGTACGATTCTTCCCCCAGCAACGGACGACTTTGGATTAACAGGAATAGACTGTACTGTGAACAGATGAGAAAAATTTTGCACAACTGTCACGATTAACGAATGGGATCTTTATAATTATGTGGGAATTGTGCAGATGTCCTTTTGCACGAAAGTTGCAATATCCTCGTGACTCCATAATGTTCAGCTCACCTTCGTTTATTATTTTCCTGACGCCACCAACTGTCAGGCCCATTGAGTCTGCGCCAGTTCTTTCGAAGAGCAGTCCAATCAGTCCCACTGCCCCTGCTCTTTTCCTCATATCACTGCAATTTTTTCTCCAAGTATTTATCTAACTCCCTTTTCAAACTTCTTATTGAATCTGTATCCACCACCCTATCGGATTCCATTCCAGATTCTAACCACTCGCTGCGTAAAAAAATGTTTTTCCTCGTGTCGCCACTGGTTCTTGTGCCAATCACCTTAAATCTGTGCCCTCTGGTTATTGACCCTTCTGCCATTGGAACCAGTTTCTCTTTAGTTACTCTATCTAAACCCTTCATGATTTTTAAACAGCTCCATCAAATCTCCTCTTGACCACCTTTGCTTTAAATAGAAGATAGAATAGAATCATAGAAGTTTACAGCACGAAGAGAGGCCATTTCGGCCCATCGAGTCCATGCCGGACAACAAGAGGCTATTCAGCCTAATCACACTTTCCAGCTCTCGGTCTGTAACTCTGCAGGTCACGGCACTTCAAGTGCACATCTAAGTACTTTTTAATTGTGGTGAGGGTTTCTTCCTCTACCACCCTTTCAGGCAGTGAGTTCCAGAACCCCACAACCCTCTGCGTGAAGAAATTTCCCCTCAAATCCCCTCTAAACTTGCCACCAATTACTTTAAATTTATGCCCCCTGGTTGTTGACCCCTCTGCTAAGGGAAATGGGTCCTTTCTATCCACTGTATCTAGGCCCCTCATTTTATGCACCTCAATGAGGTCTCTCCTCAGTCTCCTCTGTTCCAAGGAAAACACACCCAGCCTATCTAATCTATCCTCGTAGCTAAGATTCTCCACTCCCGACAACATCCTTGTAAATCTCCTCTGTACCCTCTCCAGTGTAATCACGTCCTTCCTGTAATGTGGTGACCAGAACTGCATGCAGTGCTCCAGCTGTGGCCTAACTAGTGTTTTATACAATTCAAGTATAACCCCTCTGCTCTTATATTCTATGCCTCCGTAATAAAGGCAAGCATTACATATGCTTTCTTAACCACCTTATCTGCCTAGCTTGCAACCTTCAGGGATCTGTGGACATGCACTCCCAGGTCCCTTTGTTTCTCTACACTTCTCTGTGTCCTACCATTTAATGTGTATTCCCTTTCCTTGTTAGCCCTCCCCAAATGCATTACCTCACACTTCTCCGGATTAAATTTAATTTGCCACTGTTCTGCCCACCTGATCAGTTGATTGATATCTTCCTGCAGTCTACAGCTTTCTTCATTATCAACCACGCAGCCAATTTTAGTATCATCTGCAAACTTCTTAATCATACCCCCTATAATTCAAGTCTAGATCATTGATGTACACCACAAAAAGCAAGGGACCCAGCACTAAGCCCTGCAGAACCCCACTGGAAACATCCTTCCAGTCACAAAAACATCCATCAACCATTACCCTTTGCTTCCTGCCTCTGAGCCAATTTTGGATCCAACTTGCCACTTTGCCCTGGATCCCATAGGCTTTTACTGTCGTAACCAGTCTGCCATGTGGGACCTTATCAAAAGCTTTGCTAAAATCCATATACACTACATCATATGCACTGCTCTCATCGATCCGCCTGGTTACCGCCTCAAAAAATTCAATCAAGTTAGTCAGATATGATCTTCCCTTAACACATCTGTGCTGTCTGTCCCTAATTAATCCATGTCTTTCTAAATGTAGATTTATCCTGTCCTTCAGGCTTTTTTCCAATAATTTTCCCACTACTGAGATTAGGCTGACAGGCCTGTAATTACTTGGTCTATCCCTTTCTCCCTTCATAAACAAGAGTACCACGTTAGCAGTCCTCTAGTCCTCTGGCACCACACCTGAAGGCAGAGAGGATTGGAAAATGATGGTCAATGCCTCTGCTAGTTCCTCTTTTGCTTTGCTTAACAGCCTGGGATACATTTCATCCGGGTCTGGGGACATCCACTTTCAAAGCTGCTAAACCCCTTAATACCTCCTCTCTCTCTATGTTTATTTCATCTAATATTTCACATTCCTCCTCCTCAATAGCAGTGTCTGCATCGCCCCTCTTGTTTGTGAAAACAGACACAAAGTATTCATTAAGAACCATGCCCACATCTTCTGCCTCCACACACACATTACCCTCATGGTTGCTAATAGGCCCTACCCTTTCTTTAATTATCTTTTGCTCTTAATATATTTATAAAACATCTTTGGGTTTTCCTTGATTTTACTTGCCAATAATTTTTCATGCTCTCTCTCTGCTTTCCTAATCTTTTTAATTTCACCCCTGGACTTTCTATACTCCTCTAGAGATTCTGCAGTATTTAGCCCTCGGTATCTGTCATCAGCTTCCCTTTTTTTCTTTATCCTACCCTGTATGTCACCTATTTTCTTAAAGGGCACATATTTGACCTGCACCCTACGGATCTCCTCCTTGATTGCCTCCCACTGCTCTGACACTGATTTACATTCAAGTAGCTGTTGCCAGGCCACTATAGAGAAATCACCTCTCAGTTTAGCAAAAACAAGCTAGGCTTCTCCAGTCTATCCATGTAACTGTAATCCCTCATCCCTGGAATCATTTTCGTAAATCTGTTCTGTACCCATTCCAAAGCCTTCATGTCCTTCCTAAAGTGTGGTGCCCAGCTGGGGCCGAACTAGTGTTTTATAAAGGTTTAACATAACTTGCTGGCTTTTGTACTCTATGCCTCTATTTATAAAGCCCACGATCCCGTATGCTTTACTAACTTTTTTTAACCTGCCACCTTCAAAGAATTGTGCACGTATACCCCTGGGGGTCTCTGTTCTTGCACCCCCTTTAAAATTGTACCCCTTAGCATGTATTGTCTAAATGTAAACTTTATTTTGTCCTGTTTCAGAGCGCCCTGGATTACACTAGTGAAAAATCTCTCATTGATTCTGGATTTGAAGCAGGAAAGAAAAACTTTCTTCATCTTGGAGATAAAGATGGTGAACAGCCCCAGCTTGCATCGGTAGGTGGACTCTCCCTTTGCTCAGGGCTTAATTCTAATCCTAGCTGACTTAACATTTTGAATTCTCTCCAGCTTTCCAGTTACGTCCTCTTCAACTCTTTTTTTTTTTTGTGACTCCTCTACTAATACAAGCAAGTAAACCTTTGCCAGCATTTCAAAGTGTTCATTGTATGTGTAATGCTTTGAGAGCTGGAAAGATCTAATGAGGAATTGTGCAGAATGCACATCTTGCCTATATCACTCCAACCTACTGAGAGGTTTTCTGAGCTTGCATACATTGTTAAATCTTGCGTGTGGGGTGGGGGAAGAGAGAGAGAGGGGATCTACTTGGCAGTTGCTGTTTTCTTGAATAACCACAATCTGGGGGAAAAAACCCTCAAGAACAACAGAAATTGTAGCTCTTGGTTCGAGGCCTGGGATTTATAACTAGTGCTTTACTTCATCCCCTTGGCATCCAAGCTACTTCATTAAAATGAACTGATCAGGTGGGAAGAACAGTGGCAAATAAAATTCAATCCGGAGAAGTGTGAGGTAATGCATTTGGGGAGGACTAACGAGGCAAGGGAATACACATTAAATGGTAGTACACTGAGAAGTGTAGAGGATCAAAGGGATCTTGGAGTGCATGTCTACAGATCCCTGAAGGTAGCAGGCCAGGTAGATAAGATGGTTAAGAAGGCATACGGAATGCTTGCCTTTATTAGTCAAGGTATAGAATACAAGAGCAGAGAGATTATGCTTGAACTGTATAAAACACTGGTTAGGCCGCAGCTACAGTACTGCGTGCAGTACTCGTCACCACATTACAGGAAAGACGTGATTGCACTAGAGAGGGTACAGAGGCGATTTACGAGGATGTTGCCAGGATTGGAGAATTTTAGCTATGAGGAAAGATTGGATAGGCTTGGGCTGCTTTCTTTGGAACAGAGGAGGCTGAGGAGAGACTTATTGAGGTGTTTAAAATTGAGGGGCCTAGATATAGTGGATAGGAAGGACCTATTTCCCTTAGCAGAGGGGTCAACCGTGGGCATAGATTTAAAGTAATTGGTAGGAAGTTTAGAGGGGATTTGAGGCGAAATTGTTTCACCCAGAGGGTGATAGTGGGTCTGGAACTCACTGCCTGAAAAGGTGGTAGAGGCAGAAACCCTCACCACATTTAAAAAGTATTTGGATGTGCACTTGAAATGCCGTAACCTACAAGGCTTACGGACCAAGAGCTGGAAAGTGGGATTAGGCTGGTAGCTCTTTGTCGGCCGGCGCAAACACGATGGGCCGAAATAGCCTCCTTCCGTGCTGTAAATTTCTATGATTCTATGAAAACTGGTACTGATCTGTTCATCTGCCTGGAGAACAGAGTGTTCCTGATACTAGACAGGAACTTTACTTCTGAATTACTGCTTTGTGTTAAAATACAAATTATCAAATGGTAAAATGTTAAAAACCGAACATTACGAGAATTTTTGTGGATTACCAAAAAACAAAAATCCATCTCCTTCAGTTTGATTTTGTGCAGTGACAGTTTACTTTTTGTAATTAAATTATTGCTGTGCACCCTCTTAATGTATGTTTCAATGTTGATCGCCTTAATCATTTGTAGGCCAGTAGGAAAGTACATAATGTGAGCATGCTATATCTCTACAGGATGAGTCTGGTACAATAGAAAGCAGTGGACACGATGACAGCACTCAGGAAAGGATTATTGGCCCTCAGCTGAGGGACAGCACTGTAGGCTGTGGAGAATACAGCAGTCAGACCTACTCGTACTCTCCTGTCCTGGGAAAGTCAGAAACTGGTGAGTGAGTGAGTACTGGCCAACAAACGTCCTCTGTCTGAAAACCTGTCTTTCACAGTAAGTTTCTCCTTTTACATCACTCTACAATCTTTGTGGAAAAGCTATTTACTTACAAGAAATTTGAAAAATAATGTGAATATTTACATGGAATTGAGGAGCAATTCTGATTAGATGGAAATCCTGCTTAAAATCGTATGTTTTAATTGAGCTGTGGGATCTGCAATAATCTGGGCGTCCACATGGGTTGGAAACCTTGTGTTCCCTCGTGTGATTTACTCATAGAAGACCTTTTACTCGCATGGAGGATTGCGAGACGGGTGGGGGGGTGCGGTGTGTGAGGGGCGCAGTGGGTGGGGGGGGCGAGGGGCGCATTGGGTGGGGGAGTGAGGAGTGCAGCGATGTGGGGAGGGGGGTGGAGGAGTGGTTGCTGTTAAGTATTTGACCTAGTTGACGTTGGGTGTGCTTCCTTGAAAGGTTGTTTGGTTCATTTAAATTTATCTATGTATATGGAAGACTCTTGCATTTTTTTTTAACTTTCTTCAAATGGGCATGTATTGTTCAGTTAGCGGCATCAAGATAGAGGTGCAGTTTTGCACTTACACCAGGTTGTGTTGGTATAGAGAGTGGCGAAGTTATTTCCTCACGGTAGCCTGACGAGTGTACGTTCTGTTCCTGAATCGTGTGCTGTGACTGGAGATTGCAGAACTGTAGGATTTCCCATTGCCTAATGCACTGTCTCAACGACTTCCTGCTTCTCCACTCATCTCTTCTCTTGTGACCGACCTGACCCACAGCAGGTGTGTGTGTGTGTGTGTGTGTGTGTGTGTGTGTGTGTGTGTGTGTGTGTGTGTGTGTGTGTGTGTGTGTGTGTGTTCGAGAAGCTCGCTTTATATTTTCCGCCCGTTACGGCCTTGATTTCTATAGTGAAAATCTTAGCTTATTAATACTACTGTTTGATTAACATAAAGTTCACTGGACATAGGTTTAAAATAATTGGTAGAAGGTTTAGAGGGGGTTTGAGGAGAAATTTCTTCACCCAGAGGGTGGTGGGTATCTGGAACTCACTGTCTGAAAAGGTGGGAGAGGCAGAAACCCTCACCACATTTTAAAAAGTACCTGGATGTGTCCTTGAAGTGCTGTAACCTACAGGGCTACGGACCGAGAGCTGGAAAGTGGGATTAGGTTGGGTAGCTCTTGGTCGGCCGGCGTGGACACGATGGGCCGAAATGGCCTCCTTCCGTGGTGTAAATGTCTATGATTCTATGCTTGTAGATTATCCCAGCGCCAGATTTCCTGTAATGTGAGTGGGTAGCTCGCTATATGTCGGTATAGCGAAGCAAGATCCGTCCCTCCAACATCCAGGAGTTAACCTTCGCCAGGGATCCAATTGGAAGCAAAAAAGACTGATTGTCCTTCCCGTTAAACCTCAAAGGGGACCAATAAGGATCCGTAGCTTCCCGATGAAGTAAAAATGGGACAGCGCTACTGGGAAAGCAGCATACCTGTGCTTCAGCGACATTCTCCTGGAGCCCCCTTCTGAGCAGACAAATGGCTGACACGCAAGATTTCAAAGAGAGAATGTGCATTGATAGCGCAACTTCCATGTCCTCGGGAGATCCCGCAGCGCATCACAGCCAATGAAGTGCTTTTCATAGAAGCATTGAAATTTACAGCACGGAAGGAGGCCATTTCGGCCCATTGTGTCCCCACCGGCCGACCAAGAGCTATCCAGCCTAATCCCACTTTCCAGCTCTTGGTCCGTAGCCCTGTAGGTTACGGCACTTCAAGTGCACATCCAGATACTTTTTAAATGTGGTGAGGGCTTCTGCCTCTACCACCCTTTCAGGCAGTGAGTTTCAGACCCCCACCACCCTCTGGATGAAGAAATTTCCCCTCAAATCTCCTCTAAACCATCTACCAATTACTTTAAATCTATGCACCCTGGTTATTGATATCTCTGCTCAGGGAAATGGGTCCTTCCTATCCACTCTATCTAGGCCCCTCATAATTTTATACACCTCAATTAAATCTCCCCTTGTCCTCTATTCCAAAGAAAACAAACCCAGCCTATCCGATCATTTCTCATAGCTAAAATTCTTCTGTCCAGGCAACTTCTTCGTAAATCTCCTCCCTAGTGCAAACACAGTGACGCACAGTCACTGCTATGCAGACAAATCTGGCAGCCAGTTTGCACAATATCCCACGAACAGCAATGAGATAATTGTTGAGCTGTTTTGGCAGTGCTGCACGAGAGATGAATGCTGGCTAGAACGTAGGGCGGGAGGGGGTGATGAACTCCCTGCTGTTCAAATAGTGTGATTGGATCTTTTACATCTGCTTGAACAGGTAGACGGGGCCTCGGTTTAATGTCTCCTCTGAAAGCTGGCACCTCCGACAGTGCAGCACTGCAAAGTTTAGTTAATATGATTCCCTCCTCTCCTGTGCAAACATATTCCCACTCGGTACATTGAATAAAATAAAATCTCGTGAAGGAAGCTTTTTCTGCTTACAAGTTATTTAAATCCAAATTAAGTGTGGCATGTTGAACACTTGCACCCAACTGTAGCTGAATGATGCATCATGTGACTTGCTGGCTATTTTGTTTCAGTAAAGGGAGATTTCAAAGGTCCAAGTTCCAGCAGTCGACATCTCCATTCAGCAATGCAACTCAAAATAGTGCCAGTAAAAGCACGGAGCAGTCACCTCTATAGTGCTCTTTATAGATACCGCACAGTGCAGCATTTGTAAAGCATGGGAGCATCATTTAGTGGTGGAAGGGATTTTTTTTTTAACATGCAATCATTTAAAAAAAAATTTAGTCTCCCTAAAGTTAAAAGGATTTAACAAGATCATTGATTAACTTACCTATGTGATAATTGCAAGCAGATGCATTCATCCAATGTTACATGTTATCATCATGTACAAGTTCCCTGAGCCCCAAAGACGTAGTCATTTTTTAAAATCCATTGATATGTTCATGGTACCAATGACATAGGTAGAAAGAGGGATGACTTCCTGCAGGCAGTTTAGGGAGCTCGGAGAGAGACTAAAAAGGACGACCTCAAAGGTAGTAATCTCCAGGATACTGCCAGTGCCACGTGCTAGTGAGTATAGAAATAGGAGGATAGAGAAGATGAAAGGGTGGCTGGAGGGATGGTGCAGGTGGGAGGACTTTAGATTCCTGAGGCATTGGGATTGTTTCTGGTGGAGGTAGGACATGTGCAAGCTGGATGGGTTGCACTTCAACAGAGCCGGGACCAATATCCTCGGGGGGGGGGGGGGGGGGCGCGGCGGCGGGGGGGGGGGGGGGCGCGGCGGCGGCGAGAGTTGTTGGGGAGGAGTCTTCAAATGAGGCCATATGGGCTCAATTGAAGAACAAAAAAGGGGCGATCACGCTATTGGGAGTGTACTATAGACCCCCAAACAATCAGAGGGAGATAGAAGAACAAATACGTGGGCAAGTTGATGTCAAGTGCAAAACCTATAGAGCTGTAATAGTGGGGGATTTCAATTACCCTAATAAGTGGGAAAAAAGTAGTGTTAATGGTACAGAGGTTGCGAAATTCTTAAAATGCATTCAGGAGAACTTCTTTAGCCAGTATATGACAAGCTCAACAAGGGAGGGGGCGGTTCTGGACTTGATTTTGGAGAATGAAGAGGGGCAGGTGGAAGGGATATTAGTGGGAGAGCATTTTGGTGCTAGTGATCATAATTCAGTAAGATTTAGGATTGTTATGGAAAAGGACAAAGGTGGACCAGGAATAAAAGTTTTCAGTTGGGATAAAGCCATTTTTTGCTGAGATGGGATTTGGCCAAAGTGGACTGGAAACGGCTACTTGATGGTAAATCAGTGTTAGAGTAGTGGGAGGCATTCAAGGAAGAGATCCTGAGGGTACAGAGCAAGTATGTTCCTTTTTTTTTAGGGTGGCGCTAACAAATCTAGAGCCCCCTGGACGTCACGGGACATGCAGGGTAAAATAACGAAAAAAAGGGAAGCTTATGACAGATACCGAGAACTCAACACTGCAGAAACTCTAGAGGAGTATAAGAAATGCAGGGGTGCAATTAAAAAAGATATCAAGAAAGCAAAGAGGGAGCATGAAAGAATGTTAGCAAGTAAAATCAGGGAAAACCCAAAAGTTGATTTATAAATACATTAAGAGCAAGATGATAACTAGAGAAAGAGTGGGGTCTATTGGAGACCATAAAGGAAATCTGTGTCTGAAGGCAGAAGACGTGGGTATGATTCTTAATGAATACGTTCCATTTCTTTTTCATAAAAGAGAGGGGCGATGCAGACTTTGCAATGAGGGGGGAGGAGGAGGAGGAGTGTGAAATATTAGACGAGATAAACATAGTGAGAGAGTTAAGGGTTTAGCAGCTTTGAAAGTGGATACATCCCCAGGCTTGGATTAAATATATCCCAGGCTGTTAAGAGAAGCAAAAGAAGAAATAGCAGAGGCTCATACCATCATTTACCAGTCCTCTCTGGCTACAGGTGTGGTCCTAGAGAACTGCCAATGTTGTACTTTTGTTTAAAAAGGGAGAAAAGGATAGACCGAGTAATTACAGGCCAGTCAGCCTAATTTCAGTGTGAGAAAATTATTGGAAAGAATCCTGAGGGACAGGATAAATCTACATTTAGAAAGACATGAATTAGTTAGGGACAGTCAGCACAGATTTGTTAAGAGAAGATCGTGTCTGACTAACTTGATTGCATTTTTCGAGGAGGTAACCAGGAAGGTCGATGAGGGCAGTGCGTATGATGTAGTTTATATGGACTTTAGCAAAGCTTTCACATGGCAGGCTGGTTACGAAAATAAAAGCCCATGGAATCCAGGGCAAAGTGGCAAGTTAGGGATAGCACAGAAAGGTGGAGTTGAGTTAGATGATCAGCCATGATTTCGTTGAATGGCGGAGCAGGCTCGAAGGGCCAAATGGCCTACTGTTGCTCCTAATTCTTATGTTCTATTTTCTAAGCGTTAAGTTGAACTGCTGTATTAACATTTCAGGCATGACTGACGAGATTTTGTTTCTTCTAGGATATGTGGGATTGGTAAATCAAGCTATGACCTGCTACCTGAACAGCTTGTTGCAGACGCTTTTCATGACTCCGGAGTTCAGGAATGCACTGTACAAGTAATGTCTAACTCGATCATTTCTGTATGCATGGCCAGGAAAGGAATATGATTAGCCTTTTAAGTTAAACATGAGGTAGTGCTGCAGCTATAATGCTTAGAATTTAAAGACAGGGATTTACATCTCAATCCTTATCAAATTCCTCCATGGCCTCGCCCCTCCCAATCTCTTTAATCTTCTCCAGTTCTACACCCTTCCGAGATCTATGGACTCCTCCAATTCTGGCCTCTTGAGCATCCCTGACTTTAATCGCTCCATCATTGGTGGCTGTGCCTTCAGCTGCCTGGGCCCTAACCTCTGGAATTCCCTCCCTTATCCTCTCCACCTCTCTCCTACAGTATAGTAGCACTGTGGTTATGTTACTGGACTAATAATCCAGAGGCCTGGACTAATAACCTAGGGACATGAGTTCAAATCCCACCACAGCAGCTGGGAGAATTTAAATGAAAATCATTTCACTCCCCACTTGTGTTCTGTTACCTGTTGAGGGTATATTATGGTTACATTTAGAATATCGGATCCTGAGACCAGCTTTCAGCTGTAATCCTAGTGCGGATCCACACCTCACCCACATTATCTTGTAAAGCAACATTTATTTATTTTGTCTCAACAAACTTATTGATTAGCATATCGTAATCATACTTAATCAGTAGTTAATCGGGAAACGGTAGCATACTGGTTATGTTACGGGACCAGTAATCCAGAGGCCTGTACTAATGATCCAGAGACGTGAGTTCAAATCCCACCATGGCAGCTGGGGAATTTAAATTCAGTTAATTAACTAAATCTGGAATAAAAAGCTAGCATCAATAATGGTGACCATGAAACTATCGGATTGCTCTAAAAACCCATCTGGTTCACTAATGTCCTTTAGTGAAGGAAATCTGCCGTCCTTACCCGGTCTGGCCTATATGTGACTCTAGATCCACATCAAGGTGGTTGTCACACTGGGCCATTTCAGATGGCAGTTAAGCAGCAATCAGTTGTATTAAGGCGGCTCACCACCACCTGCCCGCCAGGGCAGTTAGGGATGGGCAATAAATGCCAGCCTTGACCGCGACGCCCACATCTCGTGAATTAATTCTCAGCCACATGTCACCACCCGGGATCATACCTTGGACCAGTAACCCTTCTGCTAGCAGTATTGGGGAGCTCCATGGCAGGTCCCTCACAAGAGAATGGACTCGCAGTCCCAAATCTTCTGGCCTAATGATTTTTAGATGCTGATGAGAATAATTTTGGAATGAATGTGTGGAGCTGCCGGCCAGTATATTGCTGTGGCTCATATGAATACATTTACAGGTGGGAGTTTGAAGAAATTGAGGAAGATCCTGTGACCAGCATTCCCTACCAACTCCAAAGATTGTTTGTCTTGTTGCAAACTAGTAAGAAAAGAGCAGTGGAAACAACGGATGTGACCCGAAGCTTTGGCTGGGATAGCAGTGAAGGTCAGCCGGATTTTAGGGCTAATTTACTCAAGTGTGAGTGTATGGGAATATATTCCTAATGTTGTTTAATCATGCGGTTTATTGAAAACTAATTATTACTGTTTTCCTCTCGCTAGCCTGGCAGCAGCATGATGTTCAGGAGTTGTGCAGGGTCATGTTTGATGCACTGGAACAAAAATGGAAGCAAACTGAGCAGGTAACTCCATATTCATTATAATTAAACTTCTACTGATTTTTTCGGCCTTATTTTGGGTGGGATGAGAATGAAACAATATTTTTTTTAATTTTCCACACTGTTTTTATTTATTTTTAATTTGTTTATTGCCCATCCCTAATTGCCCTTCAGAAGGTGCTGGTGAGCAGCCGCCTTGAACTGCTACAGTCCATGTGGTGAAGGTGCTCCCACAGTGCTGTTGGGGAGGGAGTTCCAGGATTTTGACCCAGCGACGATGGAGTGGCCAATATATTTCCAAGTCAGGATGGTGTGTGACTTGGAGGCAAACGTGGAGGTGCTGGTGCTCCCATACGCCTGCTGCCCTTGTCCTTCTAGGTGGTAGAGGTTGTGGGTTTGGGAGGTGCTGCTGAAGAAGCCTTGGCGAATTGCTGCAGTGCATCTTGTAGATGGTACACACTGCAGCCGGTGGTGAATGTTTAAGGTGGTGGATGGGGTGCCAATCAAGTGGGCTGCTTTGTCCTGGATGGTGTTGAGCTTCTTGAGTGTTGTTGGAACTGCACTCATCCAGGTAAGTGGAGAGTATTCCATCACATTCCTCACTTGTGCTTTGTAGATGGTGGAAAGGCTTTCGGGAGTCAGGAGAATATGCAGCCTCTGATCCGCTCCATTTGCCACAGTATTTATGTGGCTGGTCCAGTTAAGTTTCGGGTCAGTGGTGACCCCCAGGATGATGTTGATGGTGGATTCGGTGATGATAATACAGCTGAATATCATGGGGAGGTGGTTAGACTCTCGCTTGTTGGAGATGGTCATTGCCTGGCACTTGTGTAGTGCGAATGTTACTTGTCACTAATCAACCCAAGCCTGAATTTGTGACCCATCACCTCTGCTCATTGACCTGCATTGTCTCCTGGTTAAGCAACGCCTAGATTTTAAAATTCTAATCCTGGTTTTCAAATCCCTCCATGGCCTCGCCCGTCTCTAACCTCCTCCAGCCCCACAATCGCCTGAGATCTCTGCGCTCCTCCATTTCTGCCCTCTTGAGCATTCCCGATTTTAATCGCTCACCGTTGGCAGCCATGCCTTCATCTGTCAAGGCCCTAAGCTCTGGAATTCCCTCCCTAAACCCCTCCACCTCTCTCTCTTCCTTCAAAACGCTCCATAATACCTACTTCTTTGACTAAGCTTTTGGTCACCTGCTGAAGAGAGAGGGTGTCCTAAAATCAATTTGGTTAGAGTTGAGAAACAAGAGAGGTGCCATTACACTACTAGGCCACCAATTTGTGGGAAAGTTATAGAGGAATAAATTTGAAAGGAAATTAGAGATGCGGGAACTTCAATTATCTTAATACAAATTGAGATAGTAATCGTGCAAAGGGCAGAGAGGAGGAAGAATTTCTGAAGTGTGTTCAGGAGAAGTTTCTTGATCAATAATTTTCCAGCACAACGAGGAAGGAGACATTGTTGGATCTGGTTCTGGGCAATGAGATGGGTCAAGTAGAACAAGTGTCGGGAACATTTAGGGAACAGTGATCACAGTGTCATAAGGTTTAGATTAGCTATGGAAAAGGACAGGCAGAAATCTAGTGTAAAAATACTTAATTGGAGGGAGGCCAATTTCAGTGGGTAGAGAATGGATCTGGCCCAGGTAAATTGGGATCAAAGATTGGCAGGCAAGACTGTATCAAACTTTAAAGAGAAAATAATTCGGGTACAGTCGAGGTACATTCCCACGATGGGAAAAGGTAGGGCAATCAAAGCCAGAACTCCCTGGATGACGAAAGAGAGAGAGTAAGATGAAGCTGAAAAAGACAGATGTCAGGTCGAGAATACAAGCGAGAACCAGGCTGAATATAGAAAGTTCAGAGGGTAGTGAAAAAGGAAATGAGAGGGGCAGAGAGTGAGAGAATAGAATGGCAGCCAACATAAAAGGGAATCCAAAAGTCTTCTATAGACATATAAATAGTAACTGGATAGTAAGAGGAAAGATGGAGCTGATTACGAACCAAAATGGAGACCTACCCATGGAGGCAGAGGGTATGCCTGAGGTAATAAATGAGTACTTTGCACCTGTCTTCACCAAGGAAGAGGATGCTGCCAAAGTCATAATGAAAGAGGAGGTAGTTGATATACTCGATGGGATAAAAATTGATGAGGAGGTGCTAGAAACGTTGGCAGTACTTAAAGTATATAAGTCACCAGGACCGGATGGGATGTATTCTAGGATGCTGAGGAAGGCTTAGGAGGAAATCGTAGAGGTACTGGGCATAATCTTCCAATCCTCCTGGGATACGGGGCTGGTACCAGAGGACTGGAGAATTGCAAATGTTAAACCCTTGTTCAAAAAAGGGTGTAAGGATAAACCCAGCCACTACAGGCTAGTCAGTTTAACTTTGGTGGTGGGGAAGCTTTTAGAAGTGATAATCCGGGATAAAATTAACAGCCAGCACGGATTTGTTAAAGGCAAATCGTGTTTAACCAACTTGATCGAGTTTTTTGATGAGGTAACAGAGAGGGTTGATGAGCGCAATGCAGATGACATGTATATGGATTTCCAAAAGGCGTTTTATAAAGTGCCACATAATAGGCTTGTCAGCAAAGTTGAGGTCCATGGAATAAAGGGACAGTGACAGCATCGATACAAAATTGGCTAAGTGATAGGAAACAGAGTAGTGGTGAGGTGAACGTTATTTTTCGGACTGGAGGAAGGTATACAGTGGTGTTCCCCAGGGGTCGGTACTGGATCCACTGCTTTTCTTGATGTATATTAATGACTTGGACATGGGTGTACACGGCACAATTAAAAAATTTGTAGAAGACACACAACGTGGAAGTATAGGGAACAGTGAGGAGGATAGCGATAGACTTCAAGAGAACATAGACAGGCTGGTGGAATGGACAGATATGTGACCGATGAAATTTAACGCAGAAAAGTGCGAAGTGATATATTTTGATAGGAAGGGCGAGAAGAAGCAATATAAACTAAAGGGTACAATTCTAAAGGGGGTGCATGAACAGAGAGACCTGGGGGTATATGTGCACAAATCGTTGAAGGTGACGGCAGGTTGAGAAAGCTGTTTTTAAAAAAAAAAACATAAAAAACACTGCTCTTTAAGAAACATAGAAACATAGAAAATAGGTGCAGGAGTAGGCCATTCAGCCCTTCTAGCCTGCACCGCCATTCAATGAGTTCATGGCTGAACATGCAACTTCAGTACCCCATTCCTGCTTTCTCGCCATACCCCTTGATCCCCCTTGCAGTAAGAACTACATCTAATTCCTTTTTGAATATATTTAGTGAATTGGCCTCAACAACTTTCTGTGGTAAAGAATTCCACAGGTTCACCACTCTCTGGGTGAAGAAGTTTCTCCTTATCTCGGTCCTAAATGGCTTACCCCTTATCCTTAGACTGTGACCCCTGGTTCTGGACTTCCCCAACATTGGGAACATTCTTCCTGCATCTAACCTGTCGAAACCAGTCAGAATTTTAAACGTTTCTATGAGATCCCCTCTCATTCTTCTGAACTCCAGTGAATACAAGCCCAGTTGATCCAGTCTTTCTTGATATGTCAGTCCCGCCAGCCCGGGAATCAGTCTGGTGAACCTTCGCTGCACTCCCTCAATAGCAAGAATGTCCTTCCTCAAGTTAGGAGACCAAAACTGTACACAATACTCCAGGTGTGGCCTCACCAAGGCCCTGTACAACTGTATTAACACCTCCCTGCCCCTGTACTCAAATCCCCTCGCTATGAAGGCCATCATGCCATTTGCTTTCTTAACTGCCTGCTGTACCTGCATGCCAACCTTCAATGACTGATGTACCATGACACCCAGATCTCATTGCACCTCCCCTTTTCCTCATCTGTCACCATTCAGATAATAGCCTGTCTCTCTGTTTTTACCACCAAAGTGGATAACCTCACATTTATCCACATTATACTTCATCTGCCATACATTTGCCCACTCACCTAACCTATCCAAGTCACTCTGCAGCCTCATAGCATCCTACTCGCAGCTCACATTGCCACCCAACTTAGTGTCATCCGCAAATGTGGAGATACTACATTTAATCCCCTCGTCTAAATCATTAATGTACAATGTAAACAGCTGGGGCCCCAGCACAGAACCTTGCGGTACCCCACTAGTCACTGCCTGCCATTCTGAAAAGGACCCATTTACTCCTACTCTTTGCTTCCTGTCTGACAACCAGTTCTCAATCCACGTCAGCACACCACCCCCCAATCCCATGTGCTTTAACTTTGCACATTAATCTCTTGTGTGGGACCTTGTCGAAAGCCTTCTGAAAGTCCAAATACACCACATTAACTGGTTCTCCTTTGTCCACTCTACTGGAAACATCCTCAAAAAATACCAGAAGATTTGTCGAGCATGATTTCCCTTTCACAAATCCATGCTGACTTGGACCCATCATGTCACCTCTTTCCAAATGCGCTACGATGACATCCTTAATAAATAATTGATTCCATCATTTTACCCACTACCGATGTTTTCTCTCCCTCCTTTTTAAAAAAAAAAGTGGGGTTACATTGGCTACCCTTCACTCCATAGGAACTGATCCAGAGTCTATGGAATGTTGGAAAATGACTGTCAATGCATCCGCTATTTCCAAGGCCACCTCCTTAAGTACTCTGGGATGCAGTCCATCAGGCCCTGGGGATTTATCGGCCTTCAATCCCATCAATTTCCCCAACACAATTTCCCGACTAATAAGGATTTCCCTTAGTTCCTCCTTCTTACTAGACCCTCTGACCCCTTTTATATCTAGAAGTTTGTTTGTGTCCTCCTTAGTGAATACCGAACCAATGTACTTGTTCAATTGGTCTGCCATTTCTTTGTTCCCCGTTATGACTTCCCCTGATTCTGACTGTAGGGGACCTAAGTTTGTCTTTATTAACCTTTTTCTCTTTACATATTTATAGAAGCTTTTGCAGTCCATCTTAATGTTCCCTGCAAGCTTCCTCTTGTACTCTATTTTCCCTGCCCTAATCAAACCCTTTGTCCTCCTCTGCTGAGTTCTAAATTTCTCCCAGTCCCCAGGTTCGCTGCTATTTCTGGCCAATTTGTGTGCCACTTCCTTGGCTTTAATACTATCCCTGATTTCCCTTGATAGCCACGGTTGAGCCACCTTCCCTTTTTTATTTTTACGCTAGACAGGGATGAACAATTGTTGTAGTTCATCCATGCGGTCTCTAAATGTCTGCCATTGCCCATCCACTGTCAACTACTTAAGTATCATTCGCCAATCTATCCGAGCCAATTCACGTCTCATACCTTCAAAGTTACCCTTCTTTAAGTTCTGGACCATGGTCTCTGAATTAACTGTTTCATTCTCCATCCTAATGTAGAATTCCATCATATTATGGTCACTCTGCCCCAAAACGCCTCGCACAACAAGATTGCTAATTGTCTCTCATTACACAACACCCAGTCTAAGATGGCCTCCCCCCTAGTTGATTCCTCGACATATTGGTCTGGAAAACCATCCCTTATGAACTCCAGGAAATCCTCCTCCACCGTATTGCTTCCAGTTTGGTTAGCCCAATCTATATGCATACTGAAGTCACCCATGATAACTGCTGCACCTTTATTGCACGCACCCCTAATTTCATGTTTGATGCCCTCCCCAACATCACTACTACTGTTTGGAGGTCTGTACACAACTCCCACTAACGTTTTTTGTCCTTTGGTATTCTGCAGCTCTACCCATATAGATTCCACATCATCCAAGCTAATGTCCTTCCTAACTATTTCCTCAGCTCATCCGCAGCAGAAGTCCTCATCCATGCCTTTGTTACCTCTAGACTAGACTATTCCAACGCAGTCCTGGCTATTCTCCCACATTCTACCTGCGGTAAACAAGAGATGATTCAAAACTCGTCTTCCCGTGACCTAACTGCATGAAGTCTCGGTCACTAATCACTCGGTGCTCGCTGTCGTTGATTGGCACAGCTTAAGCATCGCCTCGATTTCAAAATCTTCATCCTTCTTTTCAAATTCCTCCCTAGCCTCACCCCTCCTGATCTCTGTAATCTTCTCCAGCCCCAGAAAGGATGTGGCCTTGGAGAGGGTGCAGAAAAGATTTACAAGAATGGTTTCAGGGATGAGGGGCTTCAGTTATGCGGATAGACTGGAGAAGCTGGGGTTCTCCTTGGAGCAGAGAAGGTTGAGAAGAGATTTGATAGAGATGTTCAAAATCATGAGTCTGGACAGAGTAGGTAGAGAGAAACTGTTGCCATTGGCGGAAGGGTTGAGAACCAGAGGGCACAGATTTAAGGTGATTGGCAAAAGAACCAAAGGCGACATGAGGCAAAACTTTTTATGCAGCGAGTGGTTAGGATCTGGAATGCACGGCCTGATAGGGTGGTGGAGGCAGTTTCAATCGTGGCTTTCAAAAGGGAATTGGATAAGTACCTGAGGTAAAATCATTTTGTGAGGGAGTGGGACTAGCTGAAGCGCTCTTGCAGAGAGCCGGCACAGGCTCGACAGGCCGAATGTCCTCCTCCTGTGCTCTAATCATTCTATGATTCTATAATATATCCTTATGTGGCTCAGTGTCATTGTTTGATAATGCTCCTATGAAGCACCATAGTACGTTGTACTATGTTAAAGTGGCTATATAAATACAAGTTGTTGTTGGGACAGGTTGTTCAGAGCAGTATATAGTGTCATTGCAATTTAAAAGCTGTGATACAGCCGTGGTATGAATTTCTACACTACTGCCATTAGAAATTGCAGTATTGAGTTGTAGGCTAACCTTGTATAATGTGTTAAACTAATGTTTACTTCAGCTTTGAAAGTGTAATTTAGTTGTATTTTAACACTTAACAGAAAATGTTTGGGTTATGTATTTTTGAAAAACAGAAATGAAGAAAAGATATGCATGATTTCTGGCCGTGGAATCTTTCATGTCTACCTGAGAGCAGTCTCCCGAAAGACGGCACCTCCGATAGTGCAACACACTCTCAGCACTGCACTGGAAGTGTCGAGCTGGATTTTTGTGCTCTGCAGTGGGACTCAAACCCACAACTTTCTGACTCAAATGGGGTGTGGCAGGTGGAAATTGTAGTACAAATAGTTCAAAAACAAATGCAAGTGAAGAGACTGACGGCGTGAAGTGATTAAATCAGGAAAGAGAAGTAAGAATCACGTGAGTAAAACATTAGAGCCAAAGGATAGGCCAGGGTGTGTGGCCCAAATAAGCGTTCTTCATACAAAAGCACAGAGCATAAGGAATAAATTGAATGAACTGCAGGCTGAATTTAAAATGGGGTTATGACATGGTGGCCATTACTGAGACATGGCTACAAGACGGTCAGGACTGGGAACTGAATATACTCTGATATAAGATCTACAGGACAGATGAGGGAAAATGGCAGAAGGGAAGGAGTAGCCTTGGTGATTGAGGATGAAATCACTTCAATGATGAGCGAGGATATAACGAGAGGCAAGCAGGCAGTGGAGACTATGGGTAGAATTAAGAAATACAGAAGGATTTAAGAGAGAGGGCTTAGAGGGAATTATGTATAGGCCCCCCTGGTATCACCTGTGACATGCTAGATTGTATAAATGCTACAAATCCCCATGGAGGATAGACGCACCAATGTCCGTGTTCTCGATCAGGCCAACATCCCCAGCATCGGAGCACTGACCACACTCGACCAGCTCCGCTGGGCAGGCCACATTGTTCGCATGCCTATCACAAGACTCCCAAAGCAAGCGCTCTACTCGGTACTCCTTCACGCCAAGCGAGCCCCAGGTGGGCAGAGGAAACATTTCAAGGACACCCTCAAAGCTTGATTAAGTGCAACGTCCTCACCGACACCTGGGAGTCCCTGGCCAAAGATCGCCCTAAGTGGAGGAAAAGCATCCGGGAGGGCGCTGAGAACCTCGAGTCTCGTCGCCGAGAGCATGCAGAAAACAAGTGCAGGCAACGGAAGGAGCGATGGGAAACCAGACTCCCCACCCACCCTTTCCTTCAACGGCTGTTTGTTCCACCTGTGACAGAGACTGTAATTCCTGTATTGGACTGTTCAGTCACCTGAGAACTCACTTTTAGAGTGGAAGCAAGTCTTCCTCGATTTCGAGGGACTGCCTATGATGATGATGATGTATAAATGCAGAGATTAGATAAACGAGTAGCAACGGCAGAGTAGTTTTAATGGGGGTTTTAACTTTCATATAGATTGGGATAAGCATGCTGGCACCTGTCAGAAAAGTAGTGAATTTCGTGAGCGTGTCCGGATTGTTTTAGAAACATAGACATAGAAACATAGAAAGCAGGTGTAGGCCCTTCGAGCCTGCACCGCCATTCAATGAGTTCATGGCTGAGCATGCAACTTCAGTACCCCATTCCTGCTTTCTCGCCATACCCCTTGATCCCCCTAGTAGTAAGGACTACATCTAACTCCTTTTTGAATATATTTAGTGAATTGGCCTCTAACTTTCTGTGGTAGAGAATTCCACAGGTTCACCACTCTCTGGGTGAAGAAGTTTCTCCTCATCTCCGGTCCTAAATGGCCTACCCCTTATCTTTAGACTGTGACCCCTGGTTCTGGACTTCCCCAACATTGGGAACATTCTTCCTGCATCTAACCTGTCTAAACCCGTCAGAATTTTAAACCTTTCTATGAGGTCCCCTCTCATTCTTCTGAACTCCAGTGAATACAAGCCCAGTTGATCCAGTCTTTCTTGATATGTCAGTCCCGCCATCCCGGGAATCAGTCTGATGAACCTTCGCTGCACTCCCTCAATAGCAAGAATGTCCTTCCTCAATTTAGGAGACCAAAACTGTACACAATACTCCAGGTGTGGCCTCACCAAGGCCCTGTACAACTGTAGTAACACCTCCCTGCCCCATACTTAAATCTCCTCGCTATGAAGGCCAACATGCCATTTGCTTTCTTAACCGCCTGCTGTACCTGCATGCCACCTTCAATGACTGATGTACCATGACACCCAGGTCTCGTTGCATCTCCCCTTTTCCTAATCTGTCACCATTCAGATAATAGTCTGCCTCTCTGTTTTTTATCACCAAAGTGGATAACCTCACATTTATCCACATTATATTTCATCTGCCATGCATTTTCCCACTCACCTAACCTATCCAAGTCACTCTGCAGCCTCATAGCATCCTCCTCACACTGCCACCCAACTTAGTGTCATCCGCAAATTTGGAGATATTACATTTAATCCCCTCGTCTAAATCAATAATTTTCTGCAACAATATGTCATAGAGGCAAGGGGGCAGGCCATATTAGATTTAGTAATGAGCCAGATTAGATTTAGTAATGAGACAGATTAAGTTAACAGCCTAACTGTGCGTAAACATTTATACAATAGCAACAACAACTTGTATTTATGTAGCATCTTTAACATAGTAAAACATCCCAAGGTGCTTCACAGCAGTATTATTAGATAGAGAGAAACTATTTCAGCTGGTTGGGGAGTCTAGGACTAGGGGACACAGTCTAAAAATTAGAGCCAGACCTTTCAGGAGTGAAATTATGAAACACTTCTACACACAAAGGGTGATAGAAGTTTGGAATTCTCTTTCGCAAATGGCAATTGATGCTACATCAATTGTTCGTTTTAAATCCGGAGATTGATAGTTTTCTGTTAACCACAAAGTGTAAGGGATACGGGGAAAAGGGAGTTAGGCCACAGATCAGCGACGTTCTCATTGAATGAGGGAACAGGCTCGAGGAGCTGAATGGCCTCTTCCTGTTCCTATGTTCCTATTTTCAAAGTCTGTTTTCTTCATCTGCCATGGCTGACGCTTGAGGAGGAAATAAACTTTTTAAATGAAAAAGCTACTTGGCGACAAGTGTCTTTCCAAGATCTTTCTTTTAAACTAACATTCAGTGACGCCAGTGTCGCTGGCTGATGGGTTCTATTTAATGTTGAGGCACGAGGGAAGAGGTGTCAGTCACACAGCTCCCGCTGGAGTTTGCTCTCCGAGAATTGAAGTCCAGTTCTGGAATGTGTGAATGCAAAGCTGCATCTCACTAAATTGCAGCTGTGTTTTGTGTTTATTCCAAAGAATCTTAAGTTCCTTTGACTTTTGCTTACTGTTTCAGGCTGACCTCATTAACCAGCTGTACCAAGGAAAATTGAAGGACTACGTCAAGTGTCTGGAGTGTGGCTACGAGAGCTGGAGAATCGACACGTACCTTGACATCCCACTGGTTATCAGACCATATGGTTCCAACCTGGCCTTTAACAGTGTGGTGAGTGTTTCACTTCTGTTTCCCGTAAGCGAATGATGTCTTAAACTTTTATCCCCATCTTATCGATCATGGTGATTGTAAAAAATAAGCCAAATTCTTCTGACGTGAGAAAATGGAATTAGTTTGGACAAATTCCTCATTTTGTGTCTCAATGTGATTTTAATTCAGAAGCTAATGTTGTGCTCCTTAGAACAGAGATAGCCAAGAGGAAATCTGATAGGGGAAAATAATGAAGGGTTTAGATAAAGTAAATAAAGAGAAACTGTTTCCAATGGTTGAAGGGTCGCTAACCAAAGGACACAGATTTAAGGTGATTGGCAAAAGAACCAGAGGCGACATCAGGAAAAGCTTTTTCACGCAGCGAGTGGTTAGGATTTGGAATGCGCTGCCTGATAGGGTGGTGGATACAGACTCAATAGTAGCCTTTAAAAAGGAATTGGATAAATACTTGAAAGAGAAAAAATTGTTGGGATATGGGGAAAGAGAGGGGGAGTGGGACTGACTGGATTGTTCTTCAAAAGAGCCGGCACAGACACGATGGGCCGAATGGCCTCCCTCTGTGCTGCACTGTTTTATGATTCTATGATGTGTCCCTCAATAATAAGGCCCTGCAATGAAGGTAGACAAGAGATTCTGTAACGCAGCTGCTTTTGTCAATTGGGGTTTGGGAAGTGGGGAGTGGGTGTCAAAACCAAAATACAGAGTTTCCAAACGGTGACTTTATCTGCAAGCATTCGGTGCTGATACTACGGCCCCAAGTTTCCACACGATAAAAAACGGGCGGCCCTCCGAGCTGGGCGCCCGTTTTTCGCGCCGAAAAAGAACCGCGCGATTCTGGAGCGCCCTGCAGCTCCATGTCTGCTTGGCGCGGCTTCCAGGGGGGGGCGGAGCCTACCACTCGCGCCGATTTTGTAAGTGGGAGGGGGCGCAGTGTGAAGGAAACATTGGCACTCGGCCATTTTTGTAGTTCTTTGTAGCTGTTTAATTTTTGAACATTTTTTAATAAAAGCACATTGCCATCAGCACTGAGGCTTGCAGCAGTGAGAAGGCTGCAGGAAGCCTCAAAGTTGAGGCAGTCATTTCCTGACGGCCTCCCCCCCCCCCCCCCCCCCCCCCACTGCCGTCGGGAAATGGCTGCTGAACTTGAGGCTTCCTGCAGCCTTCTCACTGTCTCCTGCCCCCCCCCCCCCCCGCCCGCCCGCCGTCGGGAACGGCTGCCTCAACTTGTGAGGCTTCCTGCAGCATTCTCCCTGGCTGAAGCACTTTCACACAGGTAGGAAGATGGTTTATTTAATCTTTTCTTTGCTTATAAATTTTTATTCAGGTTGAATTTATTTGTACAAGTACAAATAAGGATTTATTATAGAATTTAATGACTTCCCTCTCCCCCCCCCCCCCCCCCCCCCCCCACCTCGTTCTGGACGCCTAATTTGTTACCTGCGCCTGATTTTTTAATGTGTAGACAAGCTTTTTTCAGTTCTACAAAAATCTTCACTTGCTCCATTCTAAGTTAGTTTGGAGTATGTTTTCACTGTGGAAACTTTGAAATCAGGCGTCAGTGGCCGGACACACCCCCTTTTGAAGAAAAAATTCTGTTCCAAAGTGAAACTGTTCTAACTGACTAGAACTGCAGAAAAAAAAATGTGGAGAATTGCGATTTCTAAGATAGTCCGTTCTCCACTAGTTGCTCCTAAACATCAGGTGCAAATCATGTGGAAACTTGGGCCCTACATGCCTAAAAAAGGAAAGTTTACCATTTTCCAGCTATTGATAGGCACGAAAGTTCACCAAAAATAAGTAGTGCAGATTAAAATTGTAGAACGTGGACTGACATGCATACAAAATAAAAATAGAAATCATGGAAAATGTATGAGCAAACCAGAGTTCAGCATCACGCAGTGTAGTTTCAATGGGCCCAAGTTTCGGGCCGCGCCTAGAACGGCGTAGGCCCAACCTGGACGCCCGTTTTTTGCGCCACAAAGTGCGCCTAAAAAAACTTAGATACTCCGGCTCCCTGCTGGTCCTCTGGAGTCGGGCGCGGCACAGCACGAGCTGCAGGGGGCGGTGCCGGGACCTCTGCACATGCGCAAAACTGTGTGGGAGGAGCCCGAAGCACGCAGCCCCTAGCCCTGGCAGAATGGCCTCACTGGGGCTGTGTGCAGAAGGCTGCCTCCCACGCTTAGCTCCTGCTTCCACCCGACCCCCCCCGACCCCGACACCGACCAGACTCCTGCCCCCGGACCCGACCCGATCAACCCGGACCGGACCCGACCGGCACACCCCCCACCCGACCTGACCTTCCTTCCCTCCCTCCCTCCCACCAAGCCCCCGACCCGACCCGCGCTCCCGACCTGACCCCCCACCGACCCGACCCGACCTCCCCCTGCCCCCCGAACCGACCCGACCCGCGCCCCCACCCGAACCAACCCATGCCCCCCCCCCCGGACCCGACCCGATCTCCCTCCGCCCCCCCACGACGCGACCCGCGCCCCCGACCCGACCCAACGCCACCTACCTGTAAATCTGGTGCTGGGCCCGGCCCGTTCAGCTCTTCTCCCCCCCCCCCCCCCCCCCCCCCCCCCCCCCGCCCTTCTCCTTTCTCCCCCCCCTTCCCCTTCTCCTCCCTCCCCCCCCTTCCCCTTCTCCTCCCTCCCCCCCTTCCCCTTCTCCTCCCTCCCCCCCCTTCCCCTTCTCCTCCCTCCCCCCCCTTCCCCTTCCTCCTCCCTTCCCCCCTTCCCCTTCTCCTTCCTTCCCCTTCTCCTTCCTTCCCCTTCTCCTTCCTTCCCCTTCTCCTCCCTTCCCCTTCTCCTCCCTTCCCCTTCTCCTCCCTTCCCCTTCTCCTCCCTTCCCCTTCTCCTCCCTTCCCCATCCTCCTCCCTTCCCCTTCTCCTCCCTTCCCCTTCTCCTCCCTTCCCCTTCTCCTCCCTTCCCCTTCTCCTCCCTTCCCCTTCTCCTCCCTTCCCTTCTCCTCCCTTCCCCTTCTCCTCCCTTCCCCTTCTCCTCCCTTCCCTTCTCCTCCCTTCCCCTTCTCCTCCTTCCCCTTCTCCTCCCTTCCCCTTCTCCTCCCTTCCCCTTCCTCTCCCTTCCCCTCTCCTCCCTTCCCCTTCTCCTCCCTTCCCTTCTCCTCCCTTCCCCTTCTCCTCCCTTCCCCTTCTCCTCCCTTCCCCTTCTCCTCCCTTCCCCTTCTCCTCCCTTCCCCTTCTCCTCCCTTCCCCTTCTCCTCCCTTCCCTTCTCCTCCCTTCCCCTTCTCCTCCCTTCCCCTTCTCCTCCCTTCCCCTTCTCCTCCCTTCCCCTTCTCCTCCCTTCCCCTTCTCCTCCCTTCCCCTTCTCCTCCCTCCTCCCTTCCCCTTCTCCTCCCTCCCCCCTTCCCCTTCTCCTCCCCTCCCCCCTTCCCCTTCTCCTCCCTCCCCCTTCCCTTCTCCTGCCTCCCCCCTTCCCCTTCTCCTCCCTCCCCCCCTTCCCTTCTCCTCCCTCCCCCCTTCCCCTTCTCCTCCCTCCCCCCCTTCCCCTTCTCCCTCCCTCTCCCCCTTCCCCTTCTCCACCCTCCCCAACTTCCCCTTCTCCTCCCTCCCCCCCTTCCCCTTCTCCTCCCTCCCCAACTTCCCCTTCTCCTCCCTCCCCCCCTTCCCCTTCTCCTCCCTCCCCCCCTTCCCCTTCTCCTCCCTCCCCCCTTCCCCTTCTCCTCCCTCCCCCCTTCCCCTTCTCCTCCCTCCCCCCTTCCCCTTCTCCTCCTTCCCCCTTCCCCTTCTCCTCCTTCCCCCTTCTCCTCCTTCCCTTCCTTCTCCTCCTTCCCTTCCTTCTCCTCCCCCCCTCCCCTTCTCCTCCTCCCCCCTTCCCCTTCTCCCTTCCCCCACCTTCCCCTTCTCCTCCCCTTCTCCCTCCCCTTCTCCCCCTTCCCTCCCTCCCTCCCTCCCCTCCCTCTGCCCCCCCCTCCTCCCCATCCCCTCGTTGTCACACAGACACTGACGGACAGAGAGTGGGGGGGGGGTGGGGCATCCCAGCACGCTGTTGGAGGGTTCCCGGTGCTGCAGTCGGTAAGTAGAAAATGTTTTATTTATGATTTTAAAAAAAAAATTATTTCTTCATTTTTTTGATTGACTTATTGGTTGATTTATTGATGTTTTTATCATTTATTATTGATGATGGCTCTTTATTTGTAAAACTGAAGTGTTTAATGTTTGTAAACTTCCCTTTAAACCACCATTCCCTACGCCTGATTTGTAACCTACGCCTGATTTTCTAAAGTGTAGACAAGGTTTTTTCGAGCGTACAAAAATCTTCACTTACTCCATTCTAAGTTAGTTTGGAGTAAGTTTTCACTGCCGAAACTTTGAAAACAGGCGTAAGTGGCCGGACACGCCCCCTTTTGAAAAAAAAAATTCTGTTCCAAAATGAAACTGTTCTAATTGACTAGAACTGGAGCAAACTAAATGGCGAGAATTTGAATTTCTAAGATACTCCGTTCTACACCAGTTGCTCCAAAAAATCAGGAGCAACTGAGGCCGAAACTTGGGCCCAATATTACCACAATAATAACCGTAAGTAGGCTTCTAGCAGTCAAAAAGGAAAAGAAAGACCTGCATTTATATAGCGCCTTTCACGACCTCTGGGGTCCCAAAGTGCCTTACAGCCAATGAAGTACTTCTTGAAGTGTAGTCACTGTTGTAGTGCAGGAAACGCGGCAACCAATCTGTGCACAGCAAGCTCCCACACACAGCCAATGAGATAAATGACCAGACAATCTGTTTTAATGATGTTGATTGAGGAATAAATATTTGCCAAGGACACTGGGGATAATTCCCCCGCTCCTCTTCAAAATAGTGCTTTGTGATCTTTAACGTCCACCTGAGAGGGCAAACAGGGCCTCAATTTAAGGTCTCATCCGAAAGCTGGCACCTCGAACAGTGCAGCATTCCCTCAGCACTGAACTGGAGTGTCGGCCTAGATTTCTGTGCTCAAGTCTCTGGAGTGGGATTTGAACTCTCAACCTTCTGACTCAGAGACGAGAGCTCTGCCCACTGAGCTGACAAGATTAAACCAATCAATAATAAAGGAAAGGCCGTTCATGTCTTCAGGACTTCCAAGCCAATAAATGACTTATTACTAAATGTACTCACTATTGTTACATAGTCAAACATGTCGGCTATGTGTGCACAGCAAAATTCCGTAAATGAGATAAATGATCAGATAATCTATGTTGGTGGAGGGATAAATGTTTGCCGGACATTGGGTGAACTCTCTTGCTTGTATTCAAATAATACCCTGGGATTTTTACGTCCACTTGAGCAGGCAGGTCCTTGGTGTAATGTTGTATCCAAAAGATGGCACTTCAGACAATGCAGCATTCCTATAGTACTGAACTGGCGTGTCGGCCTAGATTACGGGCTCAAGTCCTGCAGTGGGGCAAGAACCCACGAGCTTTTCGTTGTACGAATGGAAGCAATTGAACTGGGTTGACACTCGGTAATCAATAGATCATATAACGCAACGCTGAGAGATATCCTGCTAGGTGTCCGCCAAGAATCAAACTTGACGAAAGCCACAGGAGCTCTGTTCAGGCCCGCTAATACCGTGAGTCGATCTATATGAACAATGACGGACAGGAAAAGATCCTCTGGTCCCCATCCAGCCTGTCCCACAAAGTGCCTTGTCCATCACGATATATGCACACCTCACCTGAAACCAAGTGATCTCCTGGGAGAGGTGAAAAAACAGATACAAGCCAATTAGGGAAAATACATTTGGGAAATTCCTCTGACTTCCTTAGGTGATTGGAACTAGTCAAGGAGATCACTCTGGTCAGCTGTGTCTCAGTGGGCATCCACCCTCTCCTCTTGAGTCAGCAGTTTGTAGGTTCAGGTCCCACTCCAGGGAATTGAGCACACAAAATCTAGGCTGACACTCCAGCTTTTTTCGGATGAGATGTTAAACTGAGGCCCCGTCTGCTCTCGGGTGGATGTAAAAGATCTCATGACACTATTTCGAAGAACAACAGGGGAGTTGGTCCTGGTGACCTGGCCAATATTTATCCCTCAATCTGGTCATTATCACATTGCTGTTTGTGGGAGCTTGCTGTGTGGAAATTGGCAGCCACGTTTCCTACAATACAACAGTGACTACACTCCAAAAGTACTTCATTGGCTGTAAAGCGCTTTGAGATGTCCGGTGGTCATGAAAGGCGCTATATAAATGCAAGTCTTTCTTTCTTGTCCTGAATTCCCTGCTGTGCCTCCTTCTTGTATGACATGATCCATGCCCCAGCCAGAAACTGGTCCAAGCTCTCGCTTGAAGGAGTTCAGCGAATTGACATCCACTGCACAAACTAGCAGCCTGTTCCAGAGGCCCACTATTCCCTGGGAAAAGAACCACCTCCTGACATCTAACCTAGATCTGAACTTGTACAACTTCAAATTAGGACCCATAAGAAATAGGAGCAAGCCATTCGGCCCCTCGAGCCTGCTCCACCATTCAATAAGATCATGGCTGATCTTCGACCTTAACTCCACTTTCCTGCACTGTCCCCATATCCCTTGGTTCTCGGGTCCTCCTTAACTTATTAAGTTGAAATAAACTGTTTACTCAAATACAATCTGTTCCCTTTGTCATCTGTCAACCTCAGTTTATTGGTGATTTGAAGTAGATGTAAGAATTTTGCAATTGGTAGGGGCCTGTAGTGTTGTATTTATTTATTTTCCTTGTCCTGTCACACACCAGGAAGAAGCGTTGCAAGCATTTGTCCAGCCTGAAACCCTGGACGGCCCCAATCAATACTTCTGTGAACGCTGCAAAAAAAAATGTGATGCATGCAAGGTAAGCAGTTTGAGTGATGAAAACCGGCCAGTGTCTTGTAAAAAGTAAAAGACATAATTTGACTTGCGATCTCTTCCTTTAGGGGCTGAAGTTCATGCACTTCCCGTACTTACTGACACTGCAACTGAAGCGCTTTGACTTTGACTACACCACGATGCACAGGATTAAGCTGAACGATCGGATGACATTTCCAGCTGAGCTCGACATGAATCCTTTCATCGATGTGGAAGAGGAGGTACGAGCGATATTTTTGAAGGCCCACTTAGTATTCGTGGCAGAACAGTTTCAAGGCTCTGATCCCTCCCAATGACTCAGCTCAGGTGCCAATTGCAGAAGCTCTTAAGAGGTTAAAACAAAAAGAATAAAGATGAGGGTACTAAGAAAGGAAGAAGTGATACAAAAATTGCCCGTGTGGTCGATAGGGAGGAAGAAAGTTGTAGACTGCAGGAAGGTATCAATGGACTGGTCAGGAGGGCAGAAAAGTGCCAAATGGAATTCAATCCGAATAAATGTGAGGTAATGCATTTGAGGAGGGCAAACCAGGCAAGGGAATACACAATAAATGGTATGACACTGAAAAGTGTAGAGGAACAAAGGGACCTTGGAGTGCAGGTCCACAGATCCCTGAAAGTAGCAGGACAGGTAGATAAGGTGATTAAGGCTGCATATGGGATACTTTCCTTTATTAGCCGAGGCATAAAATACAAGAGCAGGGAGGTTATGTTAGAACTGTATAAAACACTGGTTAGGCCAGTTACTGTGTACAGTTCTGGTCACCACATTATAGGAAAGATGTGATTGCACTAGAGAGGGTACAGAGGAGATTTACGAGGATGTTGCCTGGACTGGAGAATTTTAGCTATGAGGAAAGATTGGCTAGTCTAGGGTTTTCTTTGGAGCAGAGGAGGCTGAGGGGAGATTTAATTAAGGTGTATAAAATTATGAGAGGCCTAGATAGTGTTTAGGAAAGACCTGTTTACCTTAGCAGAGGAGTCAATAACCAGTGGGCATAGATTTAAAGTAATTGCCAGAAGGATTAGAGGGGAGCTAAGAATTTGTTTCACCCAGAGAGTGGTGGGGGTCTGGAACTCACTGCCTGAAAGGGTGATAGAGGCAGAATCCCTCATCGCAATTAAAAAGTATTTGGATATGCACGTGAAGTGCCATAACCTACAAGGCTATGGACCAAGAGCTGGAAAATGGGATTAGGCTGGATAGATCTTTTTCGGCTGGCACAGAATCGATGGCTGAATGGCCTCCTTCACTGTCATAAATTTCTGTGATTCTATGAAGGAACTTTTATTTCTACAGCGCCTTTCACGGCCTCAGGGTGCCCAAATGTGCTTTACAGCCAATGAAGTACTTTTTGAAGTGTAGTCATTGTTGTAATGTAGGAAACGCGGCAGCCAATTTATGCTCAGCAAGCTCCCACAAACACCAATGTGATAATGATCAGATAATTTATTTTGTGATGCTGATTGAGGACAAAATATTGGTCAGGACACCGGGGAGATAACTCCCCTGCTCTTCTTCGAAATAGTGCCATGGGATCTTTCAAGTCCACCTGAGAGAGCAGGTGGGGCCTCGGTTTAACATCTCATCTGAAAGACGGCCCCTCCAATAGTGCAGCACTCCCTCAGCACTGCACCTGGAGTGTCAGCCTGGATTTTTGTACTCGAGTCTCTGGAGTGGGACTTGAACCCACGACCTTCTTAAGTGGACCTGCCATCACAACAAGAGCAAAATACAGCAGATGCTGGAAATCTGAAAAAAAAATGCTGGAAACACTCAGGGTCAGGCAGCATCTGTGGAGAGAGAAACAGAGTTAACGATTCAGGTTGGGGACCTTTCAGCAGGACTGTTATGACTTGATATGTTCATTCTGTTTCTCTCTTCACAGATGCTAAGTGTTTGCAGCATTTTCTGTTTTTATTCCTGCCATCCCAACTGTGCTCCAATGCCACAGCAGATTAGGTCGACCAATGGCCCCGCTGAGGTGTACGTGAGCGTCTGCGCAGTAATCTACGGTTCCGTGCAGGCCACTCACCAGCTTTTACACTCTAAATAATGCGTGCGTGCAAAGATTTAAATGGACCGTGCATTAAAAGAAATTGGCACACAGAACCAAGGGCAGCTCACGGGGAACATTGAGGGAGACTGTAAATATCTGTCAAGAATCAAAGAATAGAATGGTTACAACATGGAAGGAGGCCATTCGGTCCATCGAGCCCATGCCAGCTCTCGGCAAGAGCACTTCAGCTAGTCCCACTTCCCCGCCCTTTCCCCGTAGCTCTGCACATTTTTTTCTTCAGGTACTGATCCAATTCCCTTTTGAAAGCCACGATTGAGTCTGCCTCCATCACCCTTTCAGGCAGCTCATTCGAGCTTCCAATCACTCGCTAAAATTGTTTTTCTTGTGTTGCCTTTGGTTCTTTTGACAATCACCTTAAATCTGTGCCTTCTGGTTCTCCACCCTTCTGTATGTAGCATCTTGAAATTCAGCTGCAGTTGTTGCTGCCTCCATTCGATTGTCAGCCAGGAGCAGAGAATAACGGCTGGCGTGCTTTTTAACTGAGGACCCAATTTAATTCTACCACATTGCATTCAGTGAGAAGGGTAACTGGGAAAAAGAAGGAGCATCCAGATAGCACAGGCACATGTCAGACGGTAATAGCCAAAGCAATCCCAGCACATTTCTGTCAGGCAAAGCCGAACAAACTGGGCCGTTGCTGCAGTGTTCCGGCACCTCGCTGAGTTGCCCTCCTCGTTATTTCTTTCAAAAATACGCCACATTTTGCAAACCGACATTTTGTGACCGTAAGTTCAGACGAATCATTGTGGTCTGGTTAGTGTGTCAAACAAACTCCCCACCCTTCCCCTCAGGATGTGGGCGACACCTGACAAGCCCACATTTATTACCCGAGTTACCCTAAGAATCGAATGTCTTGCTTCAGAGTCACAAAAAAAAGTCTCTGATAGGGCGATGGATGCAGATTCAGCTCGTAACTTTCACAATGAAATTGGATAAATACTTGAAGTGGAAAGAATGTGCAGGACTGCGGGGGAAAGAGCAGGGGGGGGAGTGGGGACTAATTGGACAACTATTTCAAAGAGCCGCCACAGGCATGCTGAGCCGAATGGCCGCCTCCTGTGCTGTGAGATTCCATGAGCCACAGTGTGGGACTGGAGTCATGTGTAGCCCACACCAGGTGGCAGTGCCAGGGCATCAGTGAACCAGTTGGGTTTCTAACAACAATCCGGCTGCTGTCATGGTCGTTTTTCTCCTGGTGCCAGCTCACAGATTACCAGATTTATTGAAGTCAGTTCCACAACTGTCTCTGTCTCTCTCTCTCTCTCTCTCTCTCTCTCTTTCTCTCCCCCCCCCCCCCCCCCCCCCCCACCGCCGGGCCGACCCATAACTGCTGGGTTACTGGTCCAACAAAATAACCAACGCACCACCGCACGCTTTTCTTGGGATAATACCAATGTTCCCTCCTAGCTGGGCGGCCGCATAGCTCTCTGCCCATCACACGCAGCCCGGGACCGGCTTTTCTAACGCCACATTTCGCACACAGAATGGTGAATGGGCCACAAAGCCCCTTAAAGGGGGCCGCCACCACCCCCCACCCCCCAAAAAAAAACATAGGGGGACCAGTGGGTAACGCGGTGAGCGTACAAAGATACATTGTGAACGTGCACGATCCACCCAAATCGACCTTATTTCCTGCATGAACAACAACTTTAATTTATACAGCAGCTTGAATGTAGAGAAACTTCCCATGGTGCTTCACATAAATGAATGCTGAGCCGAAGGAGGAGGTATTGGAAGAGGGGTGACCAAAAGGTGGCTTTTTAAGAAGGGTGTTAAAGGAGGAGAGAGGGGTGGGGACGTGGAGGGATTTCTATACTGCATAACCCAAGGCAGCTGAAGGCACGACCACCAATGGTGGGGCTAAGGGACCAATGCTCCCATTAAGGCTGTGCAGTAGTCTGCAAGGCCCCGTGCAGGCCACTCACCGGCCTTCACACTGTAAATACCGCGCACACGCAGACATTTAAAGGGACCGCGCATTAAAGAAACAGGCCACTCAGAACCAAGCGCAGCTCACGGGGAACATTGGAAGAGAGCGGAGGGGGATGCGCAAGAGATCAAGAGGATAATTCTGTTTGATCTACCCAAAACAATCTTGCTTTCACAGAAATCTCCTCAGTCTGAGAGCTGCACGGACAGTGGTGCTGAAAATGAAGGGAGTTGTCACAGTGACCAGATGAGCAATGATTTCTCAAACGATGATGTTGTGGATGAAGGGATCTGTCTGGAGAATAACAGCGCGGCTGAAAAAGCCTCAAAGGCAGGGAGCGAAAAGGTACAGGGTATGATCAGCGATGTTGCTCTGGGATTAATTTCAACAGGAGGGAAATTCCTGTCCTTTCTAAATCAGATTAGCAAGTGTAAAGTGATCAAAAGTCATTTTCTGCTCCTCTCTGCTGCTTTTAAACTAAACATTCCTGCTCCATGTTTAGCCCAGCAGAAACAGACCATTTGACCCGTGATGTCTGTGTTAGTGATTTTCTCCACTGCTGTGCAAGGTGCAAGTTTCTGTGTTTGTCTGACCAACCAAACTTCCTCATGGTACGCGCTGTATTCCAGAGTGACTTTGCTTTAAAAGTGCTCCCCCCAGAGTCTTTCCTTTGAATTGTAATATAAAAGACTTGCCTTTATATAGCGCCTTAATGGACCTCAGTCACTGTTGCATATGAAACATACGAACATATATGAATAATGACAGACCGGTAAAGACCACCTGGTCCATCAAGCCTGTCCAACACAATTACGATACCTTGTGTATCAAAACTCTCAAACTCTACCCCACCCGAAACCATGTGATCTGGAAATGTAGGAAATGTGGCAACCAAAAGTGTGCACAGCAAGCTCCTACAAACAGAAATGTGATAATGCCCAGAGAATCTGTTTGTGATGTTAGTTGAGGGATAAATACTGGCCAGTACATCGGGGAGAACTCCCCATCTCTTCAAAAGAGCGCTGTGGTATCTTTTACATCCACCTGAAAAGGCAGACGGGGCCTCAGTACCGCCCCTCCGACAGTGCAGCACTCCCTCAGTACTGTACTGGGAGTCTCTGCCTAGATTTTGTGCCCAAGTTTGAACTCGTGGCTTGAACCCACAACCTTCTGCTTGACCCCTTATCCTGAGATTGTGACCCCTGCGAGAGAAAGTGCTACCCACTGAGCCATGGCTGACACCAAAAGGCGATGGTCCATTCATGCTTTGAATACTCCAAGCTCCGTTAGGTGGGCTTTACATATTTGGTATCTCATCTCTTTGTAAAAAGGTTTGGCAACTAAACAGTAGATCGATAGAAACTTACAGCACAGAACCCTGGTAGTTCCTCATTCCCAAGTACCTCTCCAACGACCTTTACATTTATTGATGGAATCCGTTTTCACCACCTTTTCAGACCAATCTTTCCAGATCCCCACAACTGAATTAAAGCATTTCTGCTCATCTCCCCTCTAAATCTTTTGCAGATGATTTTGAATCTATGACCTCTGGTTATTGACTGACTCGCCAAAGGGAGTATTTTTTCCCTATTTACTGTATCAAAATCTCTCTTCGTCTGGAAAACCTCTATTGAGTCACCTCTTAACCTTCTCTGCTCCAAAAAGAATAGGCCTAACTTTTCCAAACTCCTCATAACAAGTCTCTCATCCCTAATAACATCCTGGTAAATCTCCTCTGTACCCTTTTAAAGGTCTTGACAGCTTTCCTGAAGTGTGGTACCCAAAATTGTCCAGAATATTACAGCTGAGGCCTCAGCAGTGAATTATAAAGTTCTAGTATGATCTCTTTGCTTTTATATTCTATTCCTCGATTTAAAAACATAAGAATTTAGGAGCAGGAGTAGGCCATTCGGCCCCTCGAGCTTGCTCCGCCATTCAATAAGATCATGGCTGATCTTTGACCTCAACTCCACTTTCCCGCCCGATTCCCATATCCCTTAATTCCCCTAGAGTCCAAAAATCTGTCGATCTCAGCCTTGAATATATTCAACGATTCAGCATCCACAGCTCTCTGGGATAGAGAATTCCAAAGATTCACCGCCCTCTGAGTGAAGATATTTCTCCACATCTCATTCCCAAATGGCTGACCCCTTATTCTGAGACTGTGACTCCTGGTTCTAGACACTCCAGCCAGGGAAAATTTATAAGTACATGGCATTTTCAAAATGTGGTCCACAAAGGTCCTTGCATTGTTTGGGGCCAAGTGTACCGTGCAGTGTTCCAGGAAATCTCTGGTATTCTTTCTGTTTCTGTATTTGTTGATTTACTGGCACATAGTTTCTGTTGCTTTGCTTTCAACAATGTTTCCAGCACCGATGGCACTCCTTGTACTCGCAAAATTTCAGGGAGCATTAATATCAGCAGAGGACCCTGGGATGTAGCATCATCAGCAGAGGTCCATCTGAAAGGAAAAGGTTTGAGAACCACTGGTTCGCAGACCAGTCGCTAAAACTTCCCTGTGCTCCTCCTTAGCCTATCTATTCATACATCCATTGTTTTGATTACGTGTCTGTGAAACACGTTTGGATTTTTTTCTACATTAAATGGTTTTGATAGAGTAAATAAGAAGAAGCTGTTTCCACTGGCAGGAGGGTCGGTAACCAGAGGGCACAGATTTAAGGTGATTGGCAAAAGAACCAGCGGTGACACGAGAATCGTTTTTACGCAGCGAGTTGTTGTGATCTGGAACGCGCTGCCTGAAAAAGCGGTGGGAGCAGATTCAATCGTGACTTTCAAAAGGGAATTGGATAAATACTTGCAAAGGAGACATTTGCAGGGCAGGGGGAGTGGGACTAATTGGATAGCCCTTTCAAAGAGCTGGCACAGGTGCGATGGGCTGAATGGCCTCCTGTGTCATTCTGACTCTGTCGCAAATGCTACATCAATGCAAGTTGTGTAAACGAACCCAGCTACTACTGCCTGTTCTTGTGGCTCGGGTGTCCGAGCCAGGCATCAGACGGGTAGCCCTAGTCTGCACCTTTTCCAGTGACCTGCCCACTCGGTCATCTGGCGGCCAGATCTGTCCACTACACTCAAAGGGATGAACCTATGCCCTATATAGGCTCAGTATCACACTTGTGATTAGTGATCTATTCCTTGTACATGAAACTCAAAAGGTTAGCATGCAGGTACAGCAAGTAATCAGGAAGTCAAATGGAATGTTGGCCTTTATTGCAAGGGGGATGGAGTATAAAAGTAGGGAAATCCTACAACTGTACAGGGTATTGGTGAGACCACACCTGGAGTACTGCGTACAGTATTGGTCTCCTTTAAAGAGGGATATACTTGCATTGGAGGCAGTTCACAGAAGGTTCACGAGGTTGATTCCTGAGATGAAGGGGTTGTCATATGAAGAAAGATTGGGCCTATACTCATTGGAATTTAGAAGAATGAGAGGTGATCTTATTGAAATATATAAGATAATGAGGAGGCTTGACAGGGTAGATTCAGAGATGATGTTTCCCCTCATGGGGGAAACTGGAACGAGGGGGCAGAATAACGGGTCGCCAATTTAAAATGGAAATGTGGAGAAATTTCTTCTCTGAGGACCGTGAATCTTTGGAATTTTCTGCTCCAGAGAGCTGTGGAGGCTGAGTCATTGAATATATTTAAGTTGGAGATAGACAGATTTTTGAAAGATAAGGAAGTCGAAGGTTATGGGGAGCAGGTGGGGAAGTGGAGCTAAGTCCATGATCAGATCAGCCATGACATTGAATGGCGGAGCAGGCTCGAGGGGCCTATGCCTGCTCCTATTTCTTATGTTCTTATGCACTGTATAACCCAAGATCCTCTCTGCATCATTTACCACTGTCCTTTTCCACATTGAGTTTCATTTGTCATTCCTCAGCCTGACTCCCTCCCTGACTGCTCTGGGAGTCCCTTCACCAGAGGGGCTGCAGCAGTTCGCCACAGCTTTTAGGGATGGGCAATAAATGCTGATCTTGCCAGCGCCGCCCACATCCCGTGAATGAATAAAATAAACTTACTTTATAAATACTCAATGCAGCGTTTCACCTACAATTATCCTTATCAGCCTGTAACCTTCACTCCACGTTGGTGTGATTGACAAATTCCGACAGCTTTGTCTCTGTTCCCAGTTCCACATCATTGCTCTGCAGTGTGAACAGCAAAAAAAAATGGTTCCTTAACTTGAATCTTAGTATTAAGTGATTTAATTCTAATTCTAATCGAATTGAAAATACAAATTTGTCTATTGCCTTCCTCTAATCGACTCTATCCAAACCCACCAAGTTACAAACCCTCTATTAAATCTCCTCTTGCATAATCACTGCTCCAATTTAAATACAAAGCTGCTAAATTTTGCAGCAAAATGTACCAGAAATATCTTGTTTCAAACCCTCTCCATGGCCTTGCCCCTCCCTATCTCCGTAATCTCCTCCAGTCCTGCAACCTTCTGAGATCTCTGCGATCCTCCGATTCTGGTCTATTGCGTATCCCCAATTTTAATTCTTCCACCATTGGTGGCCGTCAGCTGCCGAGCCTTAAGCTCTGGAATTCCCTCCCGAAACTTCTCCACATCTCTACCTCGCTCTCCTCCTCGAAGACACTCCTTAAAGCTTTTGGTCATCTGCCCTAATATCTCCTTATGTGGCTCGGTGTCAAATTTTGTTTGATAATCGCTCCTGTGAAGCGCCTTGGGACGTTTTACTACATTAAAGGTGCTGTATCAATGCAAGTTGTTTATTTTTGGTTATACCCCGGCCCCCGATCCTCGTGCATTTGTATGTTCACCTTTGTGTTCTATTTTCAGGGTGCCTGGATTTACGAGCTGTTCTCGGTTATGGTTCATTCAGGGAGTGCCGCTGGTGGCCATTACTATGCCTGTATTAAATCATTCAGTGATGGGCAGTGGTACAGCTTCAATGACCAGCACGTTAGCAGGGTAAGCAAGTCTAACTGCCTCACGGTGTGGTTTACACATTGTTCCAACTTGAGTTATGAATAGAACATTCTTCCTAAATGTGGTTTAGGATTTTTTGTATATTTGCAGTCTAATGGCTGAATCTTTTCCCCCAATGAAAATATGGAGCAGTTTTATGTTCAAGAATAAATATCTTTGTGGCGGTTAGTTGTCTAGCCCCCCAATCGTACTTCCAGCTTCACCTTCAGCTGGAGGCTCGCGTTCAATGTTCCCGTTAAGCTGTGTGGCAGTGCAATCCTCTGGAGGTCACGCGCATCGGCTTTTGTGAAAAAACTATGCATGGGCGAACATTTAAATGGGTCACGCAGCCAATTAAAGGGCACGTGGGAAACAAAATGAGGGAACGTTGCTCACATGGCGCATTAGCTGCGCTCTGGTAGCTTGTTCAAATTCTACACAACTGGACCCAGACGTAATATCGACAGACTGTGGGGAGATCATAACCAGGCACAATCCCACATTCACCGGCTATCCTCGCATCAAGCCAGGGGTCACTGCACAGCAATCAGCAGTTGGACCTCACACAGAGGTGCTAATGTGAATGGCGGTGCCCCAGTGCAGCCCGAGCGCCACCTCTCTGCGCCCCAGTGCAGCCCGAGCGCCACCTCTCTGCGCCCCAGTGCAGCCCGAGCGCCACCTCTCTGCGCCCCAGTGCAGCCCGAGCGCCACCTCTCTGCGCCCCAGTGCAGCCCGAGCGCCACCTCTCTGCGCCCCAGTGCAGCCCGAGCGCCACCTCTCTGCGCCCCAGTGCAGCCCGAGCGCCACCTCTCTGCGCCCCAGTGCAGCCCGAGCGCCACCTCTCTGCGCCCCAGTGCAGCCCGAGCGCCGCCTCTCTGCGCCCCAGTGCAGCCCGAGCGCCGCCTCTCTGCGCCCCAGTGCAGCCCGAGCGCCGCCTCTCTGCGCCCCAGTGCAGCCCGAGCGCCGACTCTCTGCGCCCCAGTGCAGCCCGAGCGCCGCCTCTCTGCGCCCCAGTGCAGCCCGAGCGCCGCCTCTCTGCGCCCCAGTGCAGCCCGAGCGCCGCCTCTCTGCGCCCCAGTGCAGCCCGAGCGCCGCCTCTCTGCGCCCCAGTGCAGCCCGAGCGCCGCCTCTCTGCGCCCCAGTGCAGCCCGAGCGCCGCCTCTCTGCGCCCCAGTGCAGCCCGAGCGCCGCCCCAGTGCAGCCCGAGCGCCGCCCCAGTGCAGCCCGAGCGCCGCCCCTCTGCGCCCCAGTGCAGCCCGAGCGCCACCCCTCTGCGCCCCAGTGCAGCCCGAGCGCCACCCCTCTGCGCCCCAGTGCAGCCCGAGCGCCACCCCTCTGCGCCCCAGTGCAGCCCGAGCACCGCTTCCCAATGCTATGATGATGGCAGGGGGACAAATGAATTTATTGGAATCCAGTCTGGTGCGATTTCGGCTTTCCGCTTCCCATCTTTCACTCTTATCTGCCTTCCAGTCAGCTCTCCCCTACATCCATGGAAAACTGGTCTGTTTCCGATAATATGACTGCTTTTGCATCTTGGGGGTTGGAAGGCAGGGAGGGGCAAGCTGTGACAGCCCACCTCTCAGCAGCACTCCCTGCCATTCATTTGCTGTGACAGCTGGAACAAGCGGACATTTAACTGAGCCAGAAGAGGGATGATCAGCAAGGTGGTCAGATAGGGCTGAGAGACGTTGGAGCTGGTGGTGAGGGGGGCAAATGACGGTCAAGTGGGAGAGCAGTGGGCTGAAGCAAAGTAGGTCAAGGAGTAACTTGAGTAAATAATATAATTTCTGGAATGTAACTCTGGGTAAATTTTTAAAACTGTAAGCGCATAAATTTGAAAAAAGAAAGACTTGCATTTATATAGCACCTTTCACGACCTCGGGGCATCCCAAAGCGCTTTACAGCCAATGAAGTACTTTTGAAGTGTAATAGTATAATGTAGGAAACACGGCACTAATTTGCGCACAGCAAACTTCCACAAGCAACAATGTGATAATGACCAGATAATCTGTTTTAGTGATGTTAATTGAGAGATAAATATTGGCCAGGATATCAGGGATAACTCCCTTGCTCTTTGGAATAGTGCCGTGGGATCTTTTACGTCCACCTGAGAGTGCAGACGGGACCTTGGTTTAATGGCATCTCAGACAGTACAGCATTCCCTCAGCGCTGCACTGAGTGTGTCACCTTCGATTATGTGCTCAAGTTTCTGGAGTGGAACTTGAACCCATAACCTTCTGACTCGGGGGCGAAAGTGCTAAAGCAAACGGATACTGGATTTAACTATTAACTATGTAACGATTAACTATCAACGATTAAATATTAACTATTTACAGCCAAAGTTTTTTTGTGCAACCATTAAATGAAAGTGTAAACCTGTTTTCCTTTCAGATTACTCAAGATGATATTAGGAAAACGTACGGTGGCTCTTCGGTGACTAGAGGCTATTACTCCAGCGCCTTTGCGAGGTAACTACATGGCACACACTAAATATTATTCACTGAGGGCCTTTGGGACTGTTGGATATGAATATTGACTGTAGCCAATTCTGCAGCAATAAACTATTTGCCTTGGGTTCGGTTTTCTAGTGCCATAAGGAAATGTTGTTTCTGTAACCCTAGGGTCAATTGGAACAGGAGGAGGCCATTCAGCCCCTCGAGCCTGTTCCGCCATTCAATCAGCTAATCTGTATCTTAACTCCACTTAGCTGCCTTGGTTCAGTAACACTTGATACCATTGCCCAAGAAAATCTATCAGTCTTATTTTTAAAATTTTCAATTTTCCCCGCAGCCTGAACAGTTTTTTGGGGGAGAGAGTTCCAGATTCCCACCACCCTTTGTGTGAAGAAGTGCTTCCTGAAATCACCTCTGAATGGCCTGGCTCCAATTTTAAGATTATGTACCCTTGTTCTGGCCTCCCCCCACCAGACAAAATAGTTTGACATGTCTATTTGCAACACCAAAGTTCTGACTGGGCCCCTTGGAGGACAAGATACATCTAGCAGTTTCTATTGAAACTGCCTCTGTAATCAGTGCCTTTGCAAAGTGTAATTGAGCCATTCTGACTGCTGACTCCAGACAGAACAGAGCTCACACGGATCGGACAGTGCTCCCCCTCGTAGGTTAAGACCTTCTCCCACCCCCTCAAACAAGTTCTTGCCGCCCAAGATCCTGATCTACCCCTGCCCATATTCCTAATATTTAATATTTCTCTCTCTCTCTCTCCCTCCTCCTTCCCCCCCCCCCCCCCCCCCCAAAAAACCCACGGTCCAAGTTCCACCCGCCTCCCCACCCCGGATTTCTGGGTTCCTGACTTTCTCCAAGTTCCTGACCTTCTCCCCCCCCCCCCCCCCCCATCCTGCATTGTGTGTGGGTCACGGATTGTTAACTGGTTTATTGGGTATGAAGTGAATAGTGGCAGAAAGCAATCAAATCTAGGGGAGGAGAGGGAGAACGTGGTGAGGGTGTACAGTGGGTGGGTTGGAAGAACCTGATGCGCCTTACTATCTGGATCATCTGTTCTTGTTCTCTTCCCTCCCATTAGACCTGTATCACGTTCTTCCCCGATCCCCACTGTGCTCTCCGTGCTCATTAAACCCCACCCCCCAGTTCCTGATTGTCTCTCCAACTTCCAGATCCTCTCCCATCCCCTCTCTCCCACTCCAATGCCCCGCCACCTCCCCGTCCCCTCTCTTCCTTCCCCCTCCCCCCCGATCCTGTCTCAAGGTGGCAAAAATGTTTGGGTAGATAATCACAGCGATATTCTAGACAAAAGTCCTGGCAGCTCCTTTAATGTAGTCATTGATTTTTGAAAGATAATCCAAAAGCCCCAGTAGCAGCTTTGGATTCGAACAGCAATGGCAGCAGCGCCAGGCTCAGCGATGTGCTTTGGCCCCACTTCCGGCTTCCTCACATCACACTGCGCATGGCGACCGGATCGAGTGCGCATCCGCAGAGGGAGTCAAAAAACGCTGTGCAAAAAATCACTTTGAATAGTTTCAGTCTACCCTGTCAGATCCTTTGATCATCTTAAACACATCCATTAGATCCCCTTATTCTTCTATATTCAGGGGCATATAAGCCGTGTCTATGCAACCTGCCCTCATTGTTTAACCCTTTATCCAGAGTAACATTCTGGTGAATCTGCGCCGCACCCCCTCCATCATCAATATGTCCTTCCTTGAGCTGCGGTTCCCAGCACTGAACGCAGTTATTCCAGATGGAGTCTAGCCAGAGCTCTCTACAGCTGGAACATATTCCAGACCCTTTGAGATAAAAGCCAACATTGCATGAACCTTTTTCATTATGTTTTGTACCTGTCCCCCTAGCCTTTCGTGATTTCTGTACTTGGATCCCTAAATATCTCATCCGCTGTTTCTAACTTCTCACCATTTCAGAAATACTCCAATCGATCGTTCTTCAATCCAAAGTGCACGACCTCACACTGTTGCTAGTAAATTAATGGCCTCGGTGCTTCTATTGATACACTTTTGTGTATATTTAAATAGATTTCAATGTTTTTCCTTGTGTTAATAAGCTGGAGCCTTTCTTTACTGTCTCCTATTCAGCTGTGTTAAATCAAACATCTGTTTTTTCTTAGGCAGAAATTCTTCTTTATCGCCCCCATCTTCTGTATAATTTAGATCAAAGAATTTACATTTGTTTCTATTTTTAAATTCTTTTTTTTACATATATAGTAAAGTACATAAAATCCAGGCTGATACACTAGCACAGTACTGAGGGAGCGCTGCACTGTCGGAGGTGCCGTCTTTCAGATGAGATATTAAACCGAGGTCCCATCTGCCCCCTCGGGTGGATGTAAAAGATTCCACTGCACTATTTCGAAGAAGAATAGGGGAGTTATCTCCGGTGTCCAATATTTATCCCTCAATCAACATCACAAGCAGATTATCTAGTCATTATCACATTGCTGTTTGTGGGACCTTGCTGTGCGCAAATTGGTTGCTGCTTTTTTGAAGTTCAGATGGACTGACACATGGCAGGTGAAATTTAATGCAGAGAAGTGTGAGTAATACATTTTGGAAGGAAGAATGAGGAGAGGCAATCTAAATTAAATGGTATAATTTTAAAGGGGTGCAGGAAAACATAGAAACATAGAAAATCGGTGCAGGAGTAGCCCTTTGAGCCTGCACCACCATTCAATAAGATCATGATTGATCATTCACCTCAGTACCCCTTTCCTGCTTTCTCTCCATATCCCTTCATCCCTTTAGCCGAAAGGGCCATATCCAACTCCCTCTTGAACATTTCCAATTAACTGGCGTCAACAACCCTCTGTGATAGGAAATTCCACAAGTTAACAACTCTGAGTGAAGAAGTTTCTCCTCATCAGTCCTAAATGGCTTACCCCTTATCCTTAGACTATGTCCCCTGGTTCTGGACTTCTCCAACATCGGGAACATTCTTCCTGCATCTAACCTGTCCAGTCCTGTCAGAATTTTATATGTTTCTATGAGATCCCCTCTCATCCTTCTAAACTCCAGTCAATACAGGCCCAGTGGATCCAGTCGCTCCTCATATGTCAGTCCTGCCATCTCGGAAATCAGTCTGGTGAACCTTCGCTGCACTGCCTCAATAGCAAGAACGTCCTTCCTCAGATTAGGAGACCAAAACTGAACACAATATTCCAGGTGAGGCCCCACTAAGGCCCTGTACAACTGCAGTAAGACCTCCCTGCTCCTATACTCAAATCCCCTTGCTATGAAGGCCAACATACTATTTGCCGCCTTCACCGCCTGCTGTACCTGCATGCCAGCTTTCAATGACTGATGTACCATGACACCCAGATCTCGTTGCACCTCCCCTTTTCCTAATCTGCTGCCATTCAGATATTCTGCCTTCGTGTTTTTGCCACCAAAGTGGATAACCTCACATTTATCTACATTATACTGCATCTGCCATGCGTTTGCCCACTCACCTAACCTGTCCAAGTCACCCTGCAGCCTCTTAGCATCCTCCTCACAGCTCACACCGCTACCCAGCTTAGTGTCATCTGCAAACTTGGAGATATTACACTCAATTCCTTGATCTAAATCATTAATGTATATTGTAAATAGCTGGGGTCCCAGCACTGATCCCTGTAGCACCCCACTAGTCACTGCCTGCCATTCTGAAAAGGACCCATTTATCCCGATTCTCTGCTTCCTGTCTGCCAACCAGTTCTCTATCCACGTCAGTACATTACCCCCAATACCATGTGCTTTAATTTTGCACACCGATCTCTTGTGTGGGACCTTGTCAAAAGCCTTTTGAAAGTCCAAATACACCACATCCACTGGTTCTCCCTTGTCCACTCTACCAGTTACATCCTCAAAATTCTAGATTTGTCAAGCATGATTTCCCTTTCATAAATCCATGCTGACTTGGACCGATCCTGTCACTGCTTTCCAAATGCGCTGCTATTTCATCTTTAATAATTGATTCCAACATTTTCCCCACTACTGATGTTAGGCTAACCTGTCTATAATTACCCGCTTTCGCACTCCCTCCCTTTTTAAAAAGTGGTGTTATATTAGCTACCCTCCAGTCCATAGGAACTGATCCAGAGTCGATAAACTGTTGGAAAATGATCACCAATGCATCCACTATTATCCACTTAACATGGATCAGAGAGACTTGGGGGTGGATGTACACAAATGTTTGAAGGTGCCAGGACAAGTTGGGAAGGCTGTTTTTTTAAAAAAAGCGTAAGGGATCCTGGGCTCTATTAATAGAGGCATAGAGTACAAAAACAAGGAGGTTATAAAACACTAGTTTGGCCTCCGCTGGAGTATTGTGTTGAATTCTGGGCACCACACTTCACAAAGGATGTCAAGTGGCGTTTCTGCGGCCGGAGATGTGACTCCAGGATGGTATGTTGCCTCCCTGGTGCCAGGGTCAAGGATGTCACTGAGTGGCTGCAGGGCAGAATTGGGGGGAGAGGGTGAACAGCCAGAGGTCATGGTCCTATCGGGACCAATGACATAAGTAGAAAGAGGGATGAGATCCTGCAGGCAGAGTTTAAGGACCTAGGAGAGAGATTTAAAAAGCAGGACCTCAAAGGTAGTAATCTCCGGATTACTCCCAGTGCCACGAGCTAGTGAGTACAGAAATAGGAGGATAGAGCAAATGAATACGTGGCTGGAGAGATGGTGCATGCAGGAGGGCTTTAGTTTCCTAAGGCATTGGGACTGCTTCTGGGGAAGGTGGGACCTGCACAAGCTGGACGTGTTGCACCTCAACAGAGCCAGGACCAATATCGTTGCTGGAGGGTTTGCTAGTGCTGTTGGGGAGAGTTTAAACTAGCTTGGCAGGGGGATGGGAACCTGAAAATAGATTCAGTAGGGAGGGGAGTAAAGCTGGAATTAGAAAGCAAAAATAAAGCAAGTGAGTTTGAAGGAGAGAGAAAAAAAGGTTTTAAAAAAAACAAATTTAAAGGCACTGTCTAAATGTACTTAGCATTTGTAACAAAATAGATGAGTTGATGGCACAAATAGGTACAAATGGGCATGATCTGATAGCCATTACAGAGACTTGGTTGCAAGGTGACCAGGACTGGGAATTAAATGTTCAGGGGTATTTGACAATCTGGAAGGACAGACAGAAAGGAAAAGGAGGTGGGGTAGCTCTATTGATAAAGGATGGAATCACTGCAATAGTGAGAAACTATATTGGCTCAAATGATCAGGATGTTGAAACAGTTTGGGTGGAGATGAGGAATAATAAGAGATAAAAGTCACTGTTGGGCATAGTCTATAGGTCCCCTAACAGTAGCAACTCTGTTGGTCGGAGCATAAATCAGGAAATAGTGGGGGCTTGTAAAAAGGGAACAGCAATAATCATGGGTGATTTTAACCTCCATATTGATTGGACAAATCAAATTGGTCAGGGTAGCCTTGAGGAAGAGTTTATAGAGTGCATAAGGGACGGGTTCCTTGAGCAGTATGTAACGGAACCAACCAGAGGGTGGGCTATCTTGGATCTGGTCCTCTGTAATGAAGACAGGATTAATAAACAATCTCCTAGTAAAGGATCCCCTTGGAATGAGTGACCATTGCATGGTTGAATTTCAAATTCAGATGGAGGGTGATAAAGTTGGATCTCAAACCAGCGTACTAAGCTTAAATAAAGGAGACTGAAGGTTTGAGGGCAGAGTTGGCTAAAGTGGACTGGGAAAATAGATTAAAGTGTAGGACGGTTGATGAACAGTGGTGTACATTTAAGGAGATATTTCACAACTCAAGAAAAATATATTCCAGTGAGGAGAAAATGGTGTAAAAGAAAAGATAGCCATCCGTGGCTAACTAAAGAAATAAAGGATGGTATCCAATTTAAAAACGAGGGCATACAAAGTGGCCAAAACTAGTGGGAGGACAGAAGATTGGGAAGCTTTTAAAAGCCAGCAAAGAATGACACAAAAAATGATTAAGAAAGGGAAGATAGACTATGAAAGTAAACGAGCACGAAATATCAAAACAAGATAGCAAGAGTTTCTATAGGTATATAAAAAGGAAGAGTGGCTAATGTAAATGTTGGTCCCTTAGAGGACGAGACTGGGGAATTAGTTATGGGGATGGCAGAAACTCTGAACAAATATTTTGTATCAGTCTTTACGGTAGAGGACACAAACAATATCCCAACAGTGGCTAGTCAAGGGACTATGTGGGGGGAGGAACTTAACGCAATCACAATCACTAAGGAGGTGGTACTCACTAAGGTAATGGGACTAAAGGCAGATAAATCCCCTCGATCTGATGGCTTGCATCCTAGGGTGTGAAGAGAAGTAGCGGCAAGGATAGTGGATGCATTGGTTGTAATTTACCAAAATTCCCTGGATTCTGGGGAGGTCCCAGCAGATTGCAAAACAGCAAATGTAACGCCCCTATTTTTAAAAAAAGGAGGCAAACAAAAAGCAGGAAACTATAGACCAGTTAGCCTAACATCGTGGTTGGGAAAATGTTGGAGTCCATTATTAAAGAAACAGTAGCAGAACATTTAGAAAAGCATAATTCAGTCATGCAGAGCCAGCATGGATTTATGAAAAGGACATCATGTTTGACAAATTTGCTGGAATTCTTTGAGGATGTAACAAACAGGGTGGATAAAAGGGAACCAGTGGATGTGGTGTATTTGGACTTCCAGAAGGCATTTGACAAGGTGTCACATAAAAGGTTACTGCACAAGATAAAAGTTCACTGGGTTGGGGGTAATATATTAGCATGGATAGAGGATTGGCTAACTAACAGAAAACAGAGAGTCGGGATAAGTGGTTCATTCTCGGGTTGGCAATCAGTAACAAGTGGGGTGCCGCAGGGATCAATACTGGGACCCCAACTATTTACAGTCTATATTAACGACTTGGATGAAGGGAACAAGTGTAATGTAGCCGAGTTTGCTGACTATACAAAGATGGGAGGAAAAGCAATATGTGAGGAGGGCACACAAAATCTGCAAAAGAATATAGACAGGCTAAGTGAGTGGGCAAAAATTTGGCAGATGGAGTATAATGTTGGAACGTGCGAGGTCATGCACGGCAGAAAAAAATCAGAGCAAGTTATTTAAATGGAGAAAAATTGCGAAATGCTGCAGTACAGCGGGACCTGGGGGTACTTGTGCATGAAACACAAGGTTAGTATGCAGGTACAGCAAGTGATCAGGAAGGCCAATGGAATCTTGGCTTTTATTGCAAAGGGGATGGAGTATAAAAGCAGGAAAGTCTTGCTACAGTTATACAGGATATTGGTAAGGCCACACCTGGAATACCGCGTGCAGTTTTGTTTTCCATATTTATGAAAGAATATACTTGCTTTGGAGGCAGTTCAGAGAAGCTTCACTAGGTTGATTCTGGGGATAAGGGGAGTTGACTAATGAGGAAAGGTTGAGTAGGTTAGGCCTTTACTCATTGGAGTTCAAAAGAATGAGAGGTGATCTTATCGAAACGTATAAGATTATGAGGGGGCTTGACGAGGTGGCTGCAAAGAGGTTATTTCCACTGATAGGGGAGACTAGAACTAGGGGGCATAATCTTAGAATAAGGGGCCGCCCATTTAAAACTGAGATGAGGAGGAATTTCTTTTCTGAGGGTTGTAAATCTGTGGAATTTGCTGCCTCAGAAAGCTGTGGAAGCCAGGACATTGAATAAATTTAAGACAGAGATAGACAGTTTCTTAACCAATAAGGGGATAAGTGGTTATGGGGAGCGGGCAGGGAAATGAACCTGAGTCCATGATCGGATCAGCCATGATCGTATTAAATGGCGGAGCAGGCTCGAGGGGCTGTATGGCCCACTCCTCCTATTTCTTATGTTCTTATGTAAGGAGCTTTACCAGAATGGTATCCGGGGTGAGAGACTTCAGCAGATAGACTGGAGAAGCTGGGATTGCTTTCCTTGGAGCAGAGAAGGTTAAGGGGAGATTTAATGGAGGTGTTCAAAATCATGAGGGGTTTAGATAGATTAAATAAGGAGAAATTGTTTCCAGTGGTGGAAGGGTCAGTAACCAGAGGATTTAAGGTGATTGGCAGACAGAAGCAGAGGCGACACGAGTAGCTGCGATGAAATCAATGAGCAGGCCACATGTTAGTGAGGACTGGACAAGTCAAATTCCAGTTTAGTTACCTGGTATTTTAGCAATATTCCAATAGCCATGTGTTGTAATTTCTGCCTCTTTTTGCATAAAAACCACAAGTCTGAAAGTTTGCTGAGCAGTGCAACTACTTCATGGCAATCCTCTCTTTCAATTTCTTGTCTACAAGGTGAAGCCCTTCAAATGCCAATTGTAAGGAATCCAAAATACATATGAGTGTTTTAGAGCTGGCAGGCATTTTTATTCATTCACAGGTTGAGGGCGTTGCTGGCAAGTCCAGCATTTATTGCCCATTCCTAATTGCCCTTGAGAAGGTGGGGGTGAGCTACCCTCTTGAACCGCCGCAGTCCATGTGGTGAATTGCAGTTTTGATGCAACTGGGTCAGAGGGCAGTGAAGGGTCGACCACATTGCTATAGGTCTGGAGTCACGTATAGGCCAAACTGGGTAAGGATGGCAGATTTCCTTCCCGAAAGGACATTAATGAACCGGATGGGTTTTTAACAACAATCTGGCAGTTTCATGGTCACCTTTACTGATGCTAGCTTTTTATTCCAGATTTAACAAATTAATTGAATTTAAATTATCTAGCCCCAGATTTGAACTCGTGTCTCGATCATTAACCCAGGTCTCTGGTTTACTGGTCCAGCAACATTATGCTACCGTACACCCAAATGAGTATATATTCATTTCGTAGGTGAATGGAACTGGAAAACGAAATAGTAGCTAATGCGGCAAATTCATAGGTAAGAAAAAGGCTGTGACGGAGTTCATGTGGTTAACAACTGAACTTTCTCTCTCGCCAGTTCCACCAACGCCTATATGTTAATTTACAGACAAAAGGAATCTACAAGAAATGCAAGTGAGTTGAGGTTATTTCAACTGCGTTTGAAAGTTTTACTGCAGGGTCCGTGTTGTTTTTATGTTGTTTGCAACAAGATAAATTCTTTAACAGTTTGATATGATCATCTCATTTGGTTTGTATGAGGGTTGTATTGTCTGCCTGCATTCAGCCACCAACATTCGTGCTGTCCTAAATCAGGATAGCACGATCCCATGGCATTTTCATCATGTCATTCACTCGTCAACCTGTCAGAATGAACACCTGCATTATGGGACATCCGAACCCATGTTCCCCCTAATTATTTTTGGGTGCAGTTTCATGCATGTATGAAATGTAACTTGGGGAAAGCCAGTCCCAGCTGCATGGGACCAGCAGGGAACTGTGTGGCCATGCAGCTTAGAGGGAACCTTGATCCTAATATGTTGGCCAACCTGCACATCTATATGCCTGAAGGGATCTCTTTCGGATAAGACGTTAAACCGAGGCCCTCGTCTGCCTTGTCAGGTGGACGTAAACGATCCCATGGCACTATTTCGAAGAAGAGCAGCGGCAATATCCTGGGGTCGATATTTATCCCTCGGCTAACATCGCTAAAAACACAGATTATCTGATCACTATCTCATTGCTGTTTGTGGGAGCTTGCTGTACGTTTCCTACATTACGACCGTGACTACACTTCAAAAGAGCTTGGTCAAAGATGGTCATCCCATTATCCTCCTGGGAATTGTACTTTATCCTTCCGTCTCTACATCTTCCTGCTGCTCCACCATGCATGGGTTTCAGTGAGCGATTCATTAACTCGATTTCAAGACGTAAATTGTTCCTGCGTAATGACCCATAATGTGGAACTGAGAGCTAAGAAAAGCACCTTAAGATATTTGGCTGGCTGTCCTTCTTTTGAGGTATAGAGCATAATTTTTCTTCATTGATAGAGTTCTTGGAGGTCCATGAATTTCCTGAGCACATCAAACATCTGGTCCAGAAAGAGAAAGAAACTGAAGAACAAGAGAAAAGGCAGCGGGAAATTGAACGTAATACGTGCAAGGTATGAGGCATAGTTGGGCCCAAATTTAACATCCCCTTTAGTTCAAAATAAAGACATGTCGCCAATGTTGCAGCTGTGCAGCTCTCTGGGCTTCCCGTGCAGCTGGCTCGCTGGCTTTTCAATGAGAAAAACAGTGCACGCGCAGTGTTTGAATGGGCCAAAAAAAAGATTAACGGCAACGTTGCGTATCACATTGTGCAGTTTTAAACGTTGAAGGAATGGCTAGTTCTTTGAGCGTAAAAAATAGTACCAAGCCATTTAAGTGCGTAGTTATTCAGGCATGTTGGTGTGGTTCGGGCTGTGTAAGCAAAGTTAAATACAACAACAACTTGCATTTATAATAATGCCTTTAATGTAAAAAGTCCCAAGGCGCTTCACAGGAGCGTTAACAATCAAAAGTTGCCATTGAGCCACAGAGATATTAGGGCAGGTGACCAAAAGCTTGGTTGAAAAGGTAGATTTTAAGGAGCATCTTAAAGGAAGAGAGAGAGTGGCAGAGGTTCAGGGAGGGAATTCCAGAGCTTGGGGCCAGTGGTGGAGCAATGAAAATCGGGAATGCTCAAGAGGCCGAAATTGGAGGAGCGCAGAGATCTCGGAGGGTTGTAGGGCTGGAGGAGGGACAGATTCGTACTCTGTCAGCCAGAAAAATAAATCCTCTTCCCCCCCCCCCCCCCTCGCCATCTCCTGATATCCTGCAAAATGAATCCGATTGTCGTTTAAATGTTTCCACGCTATCCGTTTCCACACATTCCCTGACGTCTGTAAAACATTTAACTGTGAATTGTGCGCCTTGCCTCCTGGAAGCTTTCACCTTGTTCTAGAATTTGTAACTGATTTAAAAAAAAATTGTTCTCTGCAATTGTGCTAGCAAGGCTGGCATTTATTGCCCATCCCTAGTTGCCCTCGATTTGATAGAACTGAGTGGCTTGCTAGGCCATTACATGGACAGTTAATAGTCAAACTTTGATGATTGTGGGACTGGAGTCACGCGTAGGCACGCTGCAGTGTTCCCTCTAGTTCTCTTTGGCACCGCGCGGCCCCTTTAAGGATCTGCGTGGGCCGTTCAACATACTGCACATACGCGTTTTTTGCATTGTAAAGGCGGCTGCTCGGGATCCCGGGAGCGCCGCCCGGCCGCACAGCTTAAAAGGAATGTTGGCACATTGTCCTCTTGGTTTCAATGAACGATCCATTAACTGGATTTAAAAACTTTTAAAAAAGATTAATGAACTAAGTGGTTGGTTGTACAACCTAGAAAAATCAACAATTAGAACAACAAAATGAAGTGTAAAGCTGTGATTCTTCAATCTCTGAACTGCTCAGATGTTACCCATGTCCTAATTCGCACCAAGTCCCGCTCACCCATCAGCCCTGTGCTCACTGACCGACATTGGCTCACGGTTAAGCAGCGACTCAATTTCAAAATTCTCATCCTTATTTTCAAATCTCTCCATGGCCTCACCCCTCCCTATCTCTGTAATCTCCTCCAGCCCCGAAATGTCTGCACTCCTCTAATTCTGCCCTCTTGAGCATCCCTGATTATAATCGCTCAACCACATTGGTGGCCGTGCCTTCAGCTGCCTGGTCCCTAAGCTCTGGAACTCCCTCCCTAAACCTCTCCACCTCTCCCTCTCTTTCCTCATTCAAGACGCTCCTTAAAACCTATCTTGTCACCTGCGCTAATTTCCATTTATGCAGCTTGGTGTCAAATTTTTATCGCATAATATTCCTGTGAAGCACCTTGGGACATTTCACTACGTTAAGGGCGCTATATAAATACAAGTTATTGTGAAAGTGTCAGTTGAGGTTAAGCTCTTCCCCTCCCTCTCCCCTCATGGTGCTCATTAATCTTGATCCTGTCTGGGTGAAGAGGGCAGAGACCTGGGAATTAGGTGCCCTGGTCACCCCCTCAGCTAGTGATTGTTGTGCAGCACAAGGGGACCTAAATAGGAAGATTATAAGTAAAAACTGTGTGAAAAGGGTGAAGTGTGAATCAGAGTGTTTTAAGCAGATACTGAAGCGAGCAGGTTCAGGGAGAAAATCCATGCAGTACCACTATTAGTGAATTCAGATTCATTTTACATTCGGCTTGAATTGCAACGAACCATAAGTTTAAAAAAAAAAGGAAATGGTGATTTAATAATGTTGCAAAATTTAAATTTTGAGACTGAAACAGCACTTATATTTTGCCGCTTGCGATTGTGGCAAACTAGAATGAGTGGAGCCATTGAATATTTCCATGTTTCTAATGCAGCACTGTCCAATACGTGAGTCGTCGGCCACATGTGGCTAATTGCATTGATTAGTGAGAGACATGTCATGGGCCATGTGCACTTTCTGTGCGTTTGTTGGTCAAATGAAAAGCAGAGGGTTTTTTGGTCGTTGAGTGCTTTACAATAACCACTACAAGCTATATTTATATAGCGCCTTTATCGTAGTAAAATGTCCCAAGGCACTTCACACCCCCAAGGCGATTTCAAACAAAATTTGACATCGAACCGCATCAGAAGATATCAGGACAGGTGACCAAAAGTTTGGTTCAAAGAGGTAGATTTGAGGAGAGAGAAATGGAGAAGTTTACTTCCTTGGTTACTGAATGGCATGAAGGATGTTTCAGTAAATATACGTGTGTGAAGAATATTGTGAGGGTTTATTTACTAAAATGACTGCATGTGGCTAAAACGGTGACACAGCAGCCTCACCTGTGGTTGCTCAGCTATTTCTATTGGACGACACTGAGCTGAGATTCTCCAGAATTAAAGCAAACTTAGAATATGGGCTAATTCTCAAAATCGTTTGCGTAACTTTTAAGAATGAGGCATTCAAAACTGTTTCCTATCGCAGATCAAGCTATTCTGCATGCATCCCGTGCGGCAAGTAATGATGGAGAACAAACTGGAGGTTCACAAGGACAAAACGTTACAGGAAGCTGTGGAGATAGCATACAAGGTATGTGGACTTGAGCCAGGAATGAAAACCAACCTATCTCCTACCAGGTAGCAGCTGTTTTCTCTTAAATGCAGTGTAAACAAACTCCTTCCTACTGAAAGAACTTGCCCTATAATTTCCGACTTCGGTCACAGTTGGGATGGCTCGAGTATTACGTTAGAGGGTACAGAGGAGATTTACGATGATGTTGCCAGGACTGGAGAATTTTAGCTGTGATGAAAGATTGGATAGGCTGAGGTTGTTTTCTTTGGAACACAGGAAGCTTAGGGGAGACTTAATCAAGGTATAAAATTGAGGGACCTATTTCCCTCAGCAGAGATGTCCATAACCAGGAGGCATAGGTTTAAAGTAATTGATAGAAGGATTAGAGGGTAGTTAAGGAGAACATTTTCACCCACAGGGTGGTGGGGATCTGGAGCTCATTGACTGAAAGGGTGGTAGAGGCAGAAACCCTCACCACATTTAAAAGGTACTTGGATGAGCACTTGAAGTGCCGTAACCTACAGGGTTACGGACCAAGAGCTGGAAAGTGGGATTAGGCTGGATAGCTCTTTGTTGGCCAGCGCAGACACGATGGGCCGAAATGGCCTCCTTCCGTGTGGTGAATTTCTGTGATTCTATGTTACACCGCTGACATTCATACATTAACGGTTAGTGACGCCGTCTGTTTCTGTGCTTTCTGTTTGAAGCTGATGGATTTAGCAGAGGCGCTCCCACTTGACTGCTGCCGCCTGGTCAAGTATGACGAGTTCCACGATTACTTGGAGCGCTCGTACGAGGGAGAGGAGGATACCCCAGTGGGGCTGCTCCTGGGTGGAGTTAAGTCGTCTTATATGTTCGACTTGCTGCTGGAAACGAGGCGACCTGATCAAGTGTTTCAACCATATAAATCAGGGGGTAAGTTTATTTCATCAGTGCCTGGAAAATTACGCTTTTGTTTTAATTTCCAAATAATTATCAAGCGAATTTATTTAAAACCAATGTTTTTCCTTTGTTAAAATTCCATTTTCACTTTTACGTTCCCGCCGACATCAGATCAGAACTACAGTGCTGCACTCCCTCAGTAATGCCCCTCCGATAGTACGACGCTCTCCCTCAGTCCTGCCCCTCCAACAGTGCGACGCTCCCTCAGTACTGCCCTTTTGACAGTGCAGTCTCCGTCAGTGCGGCACTCCCTCAGTCCTACAATGCAGCGTTCCCTTAGCACTGCCCCTCCGACACTGCAGCATTCCCTCAGTACTGCCCCTCCGACAGTGCGGCACTCCCTCAGTACTGCCCCTCCGACAGTGCGGCACTCCCTCAGTACTGCACTGCACTGGTGTGTCAGCCTAGATTGTGTGCTCGAGTCCGTAATGAACCCATGAAACCACCTGATGCAAATTTTCCTCCTTCAAGTATTTATTCAGTTCTCTTTTGAAAGTTATTATTGAATCTGTTTCCACCGCCCTTTTCAGGCACTGCATTCCAGATCATCATAACACACTGCGAAAATCTTTTTTCCTCATGTCGCCTCTGGTTCTTTTGCCAATTACCTTAAATCTGTGGTCTCTGCTTACCCAACCCTCCTGACACTGGAAGCAGTTTCTCTTTATTTACTGTATCAGAACCTTTCAAGATTTTGAACACCTCTACTAACTCTCACCTCAACCTTCTCTGCTCTAAGGAGAACAACCCCAGCTTCTCAAGTCTCTCCACGTAACTGAAGTCCCTCATTCCCGGTGCCATTCTAGTGAATCTCCTCTGCACCCTCTCCTAGGCCTTGACATCCTCCCTAAAGTGCGGTGCTCAGAATTGGCCACACCGCTCCAGTTGAGGCCTAACCAGTGTTTTATAAACCATACTTTAGCATAGCTTCCTTGATTTTGTACTCTATGCCTCTCTATGCCTTTTTAGCAGCCTTTTCAACTTGTCCTGCCACCTACAAACACTTGTGTACGTATACCCCCAAGGCTCTGTTCCCACACCCCTTTAAAATCTCACCATTTAGCGTGACCATCAGGAAATACGGGGAAATATTGTGGCCCTACCCCTTCAACATTCTGATCCAACACAACTTACCTTTCCAATGTTTTTGTTGCTAAACGTGTTTCAAACTCTGCTCCATACCACGAGGCCGGTTGTGAGCAGTCACTTCTAGTACCTTCTGACAGACTAATGGAATACGTTCAGGTGGAATTTTTGAGGGAGAGCCCAAGAAATGGAGGCTTGGACTATAGTTTAGAGAGGCTGAAATGCCAGTATTGATGGATTGTCCTCATCAAAATGTTAAACTAGGAGCCACCGAGATAGACAGGATGCATTCAGTAGATTTTTAACATTTATTCACAGGAGGTGGGCGTCGCTGGAGAGGCCGGCTTTTATTGCCCGATCCTAATTGCCCTCGAGAAGGTGGTGGTGAGCCACTGCAGTCTGTGTGGTGAAGGTGCTCCCACAGTGCTGTTAGGGTGGGAGTTCCAGAATTTTGACCCAGCGACAATGAAGCAACACCAATATATTTCCAAATCCGGATGGTGTGCGACTTTGAGGGGAACTTGGAGGTGAAGGTGTTCCCATGTGCCTGCTGCCCTTGTCCTTCTAGGTGGTAGAGATCGCAAGTTTGGGAGGTGCTATCAAAGAAGCCTTGGCGAGTTGCTGCAGTGCATCTTGTAGATGGTACACACTGCATCCACGGTGCGCCGGTGGTGGAAGGGAGTGAATGTTTAAGGTGGTAGATTGTGGTGCTAATCAAGCGGGCTGCTTTGTCTTGGATGGTGTCGAGCTTCTTGAGTGTTGTTTGAGCTACACTCATCCAGGCAAGTGGAGAGTATTCTATCACACTCCTGACTTGTGCCTTGTAGATGGTGGAAAGGCTTTGGGGAGTCAGGCGATGGGACACTCGCCGCAGAATACCCAGCCTCTGACCCGCTCTTGTTACCATAGTATTTATGTGGCTCGTCCAGTTAAGGTTATGGTTAATGGTGATCCACAGGATGTTGATGGTGGGCGATTCGGTGATGGTAATGCTGCTGAATGTTAAGGGGCGGTGGTTAGACTCTCGCTTGTTGGAGATAGTCATTGCCTGGCGCTTGTGTGGCGCGAATGTTACTTGTACTTATCAGTCCAAGCCTGAATGTCATCCTGGTCGTACTGCATGCGGGCATGGACTGCTCCATTATCTGAGGAGTTGTGAATGGCTCTGAACACTGCAGTCATCAGCGAACATCCCCACTTCTGACCTTATGATGGAGGGAAGGTTATTGATGAAGCAGCTGAAGATGGTTGGGTCTAGGACACTGCCCTGAGGAACTCCTACAGCGATGTCCTGGGGCTGTGATGATTGACCTCCAACAACCATCGTCCTTTATACTAGGTTTGACTCCAGCCAGTGGAGAATTTTCTCCCTGATTCTCATTGACTTCAATTTTACTAGGGCTCCTTGATGCCACACTCTGTCAAATTCTGCCTTGATGTCAAGGCCAGTCACTCTCACCTCACCTTTGGAATTCAGCTCTCGTGTCCATGATTGGGCCACGGCTGTAATGTGGTCTGGAACCAAGTGGTCCTGGTGGAACCCAAACTGAGCATCGGTGAGCAGGTTATTGGTGAGTAAGTGTCGCTTGATAGCACTGTGCAGACTGACTTTCGTGATGGTGGAGACCTAAGGAGGAGGCCGATGTAGATCATCCACTCAGCACTTCTGGCTGAAGATGGTTGCAAATGCTTCAGCCTTGTCTTTTGCACTTGTGTGCTGGGCTCCGCCATCATTGTGTATGGGGATATTCATGGAGCCTCCTCCTCCCATTAGTTTGTTTACTTGCCCACCACTATTCACGACTGGATGTGACAGGATTGCAGAGCTTTGATTGGATCCATTGTGCGATTGCTTAGCTCTGTCTATAGCCAGGTTATCTGGCTTCAATATAATACCAGCCACATAATCGAAATGAAAGTTATTGTGTACATTCCTTGCAAGGGGTCCCGGGGGAGTGGGGCTACCTGAGGTACTCTTGAGAGCAGGCATGGGCTCGACGGGCCGAATGGCCTCCTTCCATGCTGTAACCATTCTCTGATTCAAGAGCCCAGAACCCTGATTTCCCAACACTTCACTATCACTATCACCATCACATCCATAAGAAATTCCATCGGAGTAAACATTGCAGTGCTCTGGAGGCCACGAGGTCTGGATAGCCAGGGAGCCTGTCCTGGTGTTGGCGGGGGATGGGGGTTCAAGTTGTTTTCTCCTCATCAAAGTTTTCAAGATATTAAGGGGAATGGATAGGATAGATAGAGAGAAACTATTTCTGCTCGTTGGGGATTTTTGGATTGGGGACATAGTCTAAAAGCTCGAGCCAGGCCTTTCAGCAACAAAAACAACAACTACTTGTATTTATATAGTGCCTTTAAGGTAGTAAAACGTCCCAAGGTGTATTCTGATATAAAAATCAGGAATGAAGTTTGGAAACATATCTACACACAAAGGGCCCAAGTTTCCACATGATTTGCGCCTGATTTTTAGGAGCAACTGGTGGAGAACGGACTATCTTAGAAATCACAATTCTCCACATTTTTTTTTCTGCAGTTCTAGTCAGGTAGAACAGTTCTACTTTGGAACAGAATTTTTTCTTCAAAAGGGGGCGTGTCTGGTCACTGATGCCTGATTTCAAACTAAAGTAGAATGGAGCAAGTGAAGATTTTTGTAGAACTGAAAAAACCTGTTCTACACATAAAAAAATCAGGCGCAGGTTACAAATTAGGCGTCCAGAACGAGGTGGGGGGGGGAAGGGAACTCATTAAATTCTACAATAAATCCTTATTTATACTTCTACAAATATTATACAAATAAATCCAACCTGAATAAACATTTATAAGCAAAGAAAAGATTAAATAAACCATCTTCCTACCTGTGTGAAAGTGCTTCAGGCACAGAGAATTCTGCAGTCAGCCTGAGGCGCCCGTTCTTCCCGCGGGGAGGGGGGAGGCGCCCGTTCTTCCCGCGGGGGGGGGAGAGGAGGCGCCCGTTCTTCCCGCGGGGAGGGGGGAGGCGCCCGTTCTTCCCGCGGGGGAGGCCAGGGGAGAGGAGGCGCCCGTTCTTTCCCGCGGAGGGGAAGGAGACAGCGGTTTGCCGCCGCGGAGAGGAGGGAGGGGAAGGAGACAGCGATTTGTTGCTGCGGAGGGGAGGGAGGAGAAGGAGACAGCGGTTTGTTGCCGTGGAGGGTGGGGAGGGGAAGGAGACAGTGAGAAGGCTGCAAGTGCTGATGTGCTGATGGCAATGTGCTTTTATAAAAAAAATGTTCAAAAATTAAACAGCTACAAAGAACTACAAAAATGGCCGAGTGCCAATGTTTTTTTTCACACTGAGCATGCGCGAATGCTCCAACGTGCACGCGCAGCGTTGCCGGCAGGAAAAAAACTAATTTAAATAGCACCCGCCCCCTCCCACTTACAAAATCGGCGCGAGTGTAGGCTCCGCCCCCCTGGGCGCCGCGCCAAACAGACAAGGAGCTGCAAAGCGCTCGAGAATAGCGCATTTTTTTTCTGGCGCGTTTTAGGCGCGAAAAACTGGGCGCCCGTTTTTTATCCTGTGGAAACTTGGGTCCAAAGGGTGGTAGAAATTTGGAACTCTCTTCCGCAAACGACAATTGATGCTGGGTCAATTGTTAATTTTAAATCTGAGATTGATGTTTTTCTGTTAACCAAAGATTTTTAGGGATATGGGGAAAAGGTGGGTATATGGAGTTAGGTCACAGATCAGACATTATCTCATTGAATGGTGGAGCAGGCTCAATGGCCTCCTCCTGATCCTATATTGATCCCATAATAAAAGGGAATCACAGTTGGAATACCATGATAATTCCTGGCAGCCGTGATGTTAAAAATGTTATGTGATTTGTCCTGAAATCTGCAGCCGCGAGGCGACTGGCCATCTTCTACCTGTCTGGACAGATGTTTTCAGGAAGGACAGCCCTCACCCATAGACTGCCTCCCTCCCTCAGGACCCCTCACACTCAGACTGGTCCCTCCCTCTGGGACCCCTCGCCCACAGACTGCCTCCCTCCTACGATGGCTGTGGCTCTGAATTAATTTTGTACGGCCTCCATCAGCTAAGCCGTCACTGCAGTTCCAAGTAATCCCAGGATTAACCCCTATGAGCTGCTTTCTAGGCATCTGATGTCCTCCTCACCTGGATTGGTACCCAGAATCTACTTCCATCCCAGAGATGATGATGCTAATAGCTATTTTTTCACATCGGGTGACACTGTGTTTGAGACTCCAGGAACAAAAGAAGCTTCTCGGAGGAAGCAGGGGCTGGCGACACTGGTTGGCAGAATTCCCATCCCTGTACTCTGGCCCCATGCATCTCCTTCACCACCAGGGATCACTTGTATTGAACAAGCAGCTTCAGAGCACTCTGCTTCGGAGTGGGAGAGAGGTGCAGCAACCTCTCGGCGTTGAGTGCAATGCATCAGCCCTTTACTGCTGCTTTACTTCAAAGCAAAGTTTACCATCTCCCTGTGGCCGGCAGACAGTGCCACGCGGTTAGTTAGCAGCAGGGAATCTTGGCGAGGAAGCTGTTGACTTGGCTGAAAATTCTATAATAAGGTTATCGCCCATGTACCAAACTTTCACCTGGATCTTGCTCTTGTGTACATCTGAGTGTTTAAGAAGTTTCAGGGGATGTTGAAAAACGGTGAGTCAAAAGTTGAAATCCTGTGAATTTGCTGACCTAGATTATGCTCAAGGTCGTGTTGGTGCTCTTGGAACAGCGGAAGAGGAAGGTCACAGTGAAAGGCAAACTTCCTTTAAGAGCAACAGTTCCATCAGTTGAATTTCTCTTGGCAATTTCCTATTTACCCATGGTGTATCGAGGATACTAAATTTAAAATCCAAAATTATACACTTTAAGGTGAATAACCTGTCCAATTCTTACAATTCTGGAAATTAAGTGAGTGAATTGAGTGTGTAGCCGGCACAGGCTCGACTGGCAGAATGGCCTTCCATGCTGTAACCATTCTATGGGCTGGATTTTCATCTTTTCCGTTTTCGGGATGATAATGGCAGCAGGGTGGAAATGTTAGCGGCTGGGAATAGTTTGTGCTTTGGTATGTAAGTTTGGGCCCTGCGTCGGGGGCGCAGCGCGAAGGGAGGCGTTGTACACCTCACGATGTGCACGGAAGGGAAACTCCAGAGCTAAAGAGCGCTCCGAGAGGCCTGTGGTGGGGGGGGGGGGGGTACTTTCGTCACCGCTGCCAGCATCGTGGGACCGCTCTGATTTCCCAGGTGGTCATTGCGGGCGCACTTACGGGCGAACGAGTCGGGCAAGACTCAAAACTCGCGCCAGTGTTGCACACCCGGCACAGCTCTTCCCGGCGGTGCTGCTCAGCGCCACCGCAAAATCCGACCAGATGATCGCGGTGGAGCGCTGGAGACCTCGCCGCTGCCTTTCATACCGCTCCGGGGCGAAACCCGCAGCGTAAAGGACCAGAAAATCCAGTCCTATGATTCTATGATATGCTGACTGCGTGCCATGTGTTGGAGAATCACTGAATGAGAACATAAGGAATAGGAGCAGGAGTTGGACATTTGGCCCCTCGAGCCTGCTCCGCCATTTAATATGATCATGGCTGATCCAATCATGGACTCAGGTCCACTTCCCTGCCCGCTCCCCATAACCCCTTATTCCCTTATCGGTTAAGAAACTGTCTCTCTATTTCCTAATATATCCAATGACCCAGCCTCCTCAGCTCTGAACAGTCAGCATATTCTGCACATTTTATCTTGACGATGTTTGTTGCTTTTTAATCAGCCTAAGATGTCACGCGATTTGTTTTATTTGTAGCCGGTTCACGATGAGTTATGGCAATAAAACGACCACAAAGCGGTGCCAGGACAGACATATGATTGTCATTTCTTGCCCCCCTCACGCTGATCCGTTGCATTTTCTTTAGAAGTGATGGTGAAAGTGCATGTGGTGGACCTGAAGACAGAGACTCTGGCTCCGCCCGTCAGCGTCCGGGCCTACCTCAACCAGACAGTGGCCGAGTTCAAACAGCTCATTTCCCAGGTAGGAGCCGCGGGCCGGGTGCTCCGCTCGTTTGTGTGCTTTGGTGAGTTGTGTTGAATTTGTAGAGTTTGGAAAGCGACACTGCCACAGTGAGATAGATGTAGACCCTTGGCTTGGCTCGCAAAAACAAAGAAGGTTTAGCTAGTATCGAAATTTACAGCACGGAAGGAGACCACTTCGGTCCATCGTGTCCGTGCCGGCCGACAAAAAGCTATCTAGCCTAATTCCACTTTCCAGCTCTTGAGTAGCAGTGGATGGTTCTAATTTTAGAACCGCCTTTTGCAAACATCTCAAAGACCGCAAGTCTGTAATAATAAACAGGAAATAGTGGAAACGGGCAGCGTTTAGACTCTTCGTCAGGACTGAAAGATGTAAAAGCTCCTGGCTTGAAGGGCAAAATATGGGCATTGCAATCGCAAAGGGAGTTAGTTGTCCGAGGATTGACTGGACTGCGAACTGCTCAATAGAGAAACAGGAACCTGGGGAAATGGTATAAAAGCCCATCTCGGTGAGGCTAATCTCCCTTCCTCTTCCCCCTCCTTTTCTATCTCAGCCCACCCCCCCCATCCCGAACCCTCTAGCTCTGCTTGAACTGAAGGTTGCACCAGATCCTGCCCCACCAGTGCCATGTGAGATTGGCTTTTGTAGTTTTTAAATTTGATTTTGAAGGAAACTCTTTCCTTGGTGCCCCTCCCCCACACCTTGATGCATCTCAGTTATGTTATTTAATGGGACAGACTTGTGGGCAATCATACTTTTGGTTCAGGGTGTGAACCAGTCAGAGTATAACTTGGGGGTGTTGCCAGTTACAACAGAGTAGTATTGTGCCTGTGCTGGCTTTAGCTGGAGCAATCTTTGTCCAGAGAGAGGCGCTCTAAGCATTCACATCATTCGTTCAAAACCGACCAGCAAAACAGATTGGCCGGTGTTTCGATGGTACTTTGCTTCACCTTGCTTCAGCACACCTCCTATATTAACTTGAGCTTTTACACCTGAAAGGTTCTGGAAACAGACTTGCTCTAGAATTGACAGTCACATTTAACTGTTCCTTGTGTAATCTCTCCCTCTGAGCTCATCTAGATATTTGGAAAATCAGCGATAGAGTACGATTATCAATCTCTGGCAGTAAACTTTTCTTCCAACTGTTAAAAGAAAGAAAGACTTGCATTTCTACAGCGCCTTTCACGACCTCAGGACGTCCCAAAGCGCTTTGCAACCAACGAAGTACTTTTGAAGTGTAGTCACTGTTGTAATGTGGGATAACCATATTGAGCAAGATGAAACGAGGAATGTAAATTCGATAGTGAACCTTAATGTATCGTTTGAAAACTCCCAACATTAATGTGCAGATGACCGCCCACTACCAGATAATTTTCATACCTCAGAAATGTGGCAGTTGTAAATTCTCTAATGACTTGCACTTCAAGCTTAACAGTTTCATGATGTAGTTCAGCACGCTCTTTGAGCATAGCAGTGGTGTAGTATTGATCCTGGCCTTTATTTTCTGTTAAAAATGCAAGATTGAGAGTGTATCTGTTCACATCCCATAAAGGTCATTGATGAAGTCAAGGAGACCACACACGGCAGTACCCTAATGTGTCCCTGCGTTAACCAACTTGTCTGAGCTCTCTATATTCCTCCCCCTATTTGAGTGGGGGTTGGGGGAGGGGAAAGAGGAAGAGGGGAAGGAGCTGAGCTGCTCCATTACCGTGCCGATCCCACCAATAACGGCACCCTTGTTACCCTCGCATGGAAGAATTGTTGCAAGAGCTTGTGGGATTTTCCTGGGCTTTAAAAGAAAGTGTTGCTCTGAAAAGCTGTTACCTGATGGGGGAGTGTGTGCTGTTTGTGTTTCTATCCCAGGCCACAGCACTCCCTGCTGAGACTATGCGAATTGTATTGGAGCGCTGCTGCAATGATCTGCGGCTGCTTTACGTGCCCAACAAAACACTCAAGGCCGAAGGGTTCTTCAGGAGTAATAAGGTGAGCTCGCCATGTTTGCTTCGCGATAAACTGTTGACATTTTGCAGAATTAACTGGAGTGAGCTGGATTGCTGCAATCGCTCTGGGTGATATATCAGAATTTGTCATCGATTCCAACTTAATACCAACAGGACGGGTCCAGTAACATGGTATTAGTGTGAAATTAACTCTCTCATACTGCCTAGAATAAAGTGATGATATATATGTATGAATGTACAGGTTAAACCTCTTATCCGACACCCTCGGGACCTGGCTTTTGCCGGACGAGGGGAGGTCACGTTAAATTGGATGGTACAGGTACTGAGCAACGGAATATCAGGGCTGGATGGCTTGGGGATGGGAGTGCAGCAGCGAGATCGTTGGTTGGTGGTGGTTGGGGGGGGGTGCAGTGGATTGGATCGCGTGGTCAGGCCAGCGATTGTGGGAGTCGGCAGCGAAGAAGGACTTCAATTTGTTCATGTCGGAGCGGCCGGGAATGGTGCCAGATAAGGGAGTCCCAGATAAGGGCGGTTCAACCTATATGTAGCTATTTCCCGATAGCATGCACTGCATTAGAGTCTGTTATTGTAACATGGGACACCAGGTCAAATTACACATTACCATTGGGGAAGCCATCGATTGAGCTCTTGTACCTCAAATTAGATGCATTTGAAAAAGATACTGGGACTTGGCATTACATTGTTTTCGTGTGTTTTGTAGACCAAGAAAATACAAAGCATTCATTAATTCATACTGCATTTTCCAACATGCAAAGTGCAAAATCCTGTTGAAAACGTGTAAAGAAAGACTTGCGTTTCTAAAGCACCCTTTGTGACCTTGGGATATCTCAAAGCACTTTGAAGTCTATGAAGTACTTTTGAATGTAGTGACTGTTGTATTATAGGAAACGCAGCAGCTAAATTGTGCACAGCAAGCTCCCAAGATCAGCAATGGAATAATGACCAGATAATCTGTTTTAGTGACGTTGTTCGAGGGATTAATATTGGCCAGGACATCAGGGAGAACTCCCCTACTCTTCGAAATACTGGCGTGGGATCTTTTACCCTCACCTGAGAGAACAGACGGGGCCTCAGTTTAACATCTCCTCTGAAAGACGGCACCTCCAACAGTACAGCGCTCCCTCAGTACTGCCCCTCCAACAGTACAGCGCTCCCTCAGTACTGCCCCTCCAACAGTACAGCGCTCCCTCAGTACTGCCCCTCCAACAGTACAGCGCTCCCTCAGTACTGCCCCTCCAACAGTACAGCGCTCCCTCAGTACTGCACTGCGAGCGTCAGCCTAGATTTATGTGCTCAGGTGTCTGGAGTGGGACTTGAACCCACGATCTTCTGACTCCAAGGCGAGGAAGCGACCCACTGAGACACAGCTGACACCTGCATGTCAAACACGTGGAACCTTACAAGCGTTTTGAAAGGAAAGCAGTGTGACTTTAAGGGTTTTATAATAATTTGTGTTGTAGTGGTGCAGCTTTCCAATTTATTTTGAGTGAGACTGCAGAACAACGATTTAAATCCGCTCTAACTTGAGTTTGAATGTGTTCCAGATATTTGTGGAAAGCTCAGACTCCCAGGATATCCAGACGGCTTTTACCGAGTCGCAGTTGTGGCATCTACTAGACCAGCACGCCAATACCATTCGGCTGTGCGTTTCATTGCCAGAACACGCGCCGAGCTCCCATGGACTAAGGTGTCTCCACCAAAAAGCCGCAGGAGATCCAGGCAGCCAAGACGACAGCTACGAGTGCGTGAAGGGGTCCTCGGCCCACAGGAAACCCGTGGAAGCCATTTTGGAGGAGAGCACGGAGAGACTGAAGAACCTGTCACTACTGCAGCACCAGCCGCAGCCGTCCTGCCCTCCGGGAGGACACGGCGATGGTAACAAAAGCGCGGAAGGCAGTGATTTTGAAACCATCGAGTCGCCATCACAAGAGGCGGACTCGTCTGCCTCGGTGGACAACAGGGAACTGGAAAACCGGATTCCCTCCTCTGATCCCGAAACCCCGCTCCAGTCGGAGGAGCGGTCAGACTCTGATGTAAACAACGACAGGAGCACTAGCTCTGTGGACAGCGACATCCTCAGCTCCAGCCACAGCAGCGACACCCTGTGCAATGCTGACACAGCCCCAGTCCCGCTGGCCAACGGGCTGGACTCGCACAGCATCACCTGCAGCCGCCGCTCAAAGGCCAACGAAGGCAAGAAGGAAACGTGGGACACGGCAGAGGAGGACTCTGGGACGGATAGCGAATACGACGAGAACGGGAAGGGCAGAGGGTTGGCGCGGTACATGTATTTCAAAGCCGAGCCGTGCATGTCAGAGGATGGATCAGGTGATGGGCAGAAAAGTATGTTGTGTTTTGTGAGGCGTGTATTAAAGGAACTGTATTTCGTAGAGTCATAGATATTTACCGCACAGATGGCGGCCATTCGACCCATCATGTCTAAGGCACTTCAAGTGCACATCCAAGTACTTTTTTAAAGTGGTGATGGTTTCTGCCTCGACCACCTTTTCAGGCAGTGAGTTCCAGACCCCCACCACCCTCTGGGTGAAAAAGGTTCTCCTCAAATCCCCTCTAATCCTTCTACCAATTACTCTAATTCTGATTATTGACCTCTCTCCTGGGGGAAATAGGTCCTTCCTATCCACTCTCTTGGCCCCTCATAATTCAAGCAGTCTTGGTCTTCCATTGTTTCCGTTCTGTGACTGACTCCAAAGCCAAATGGCATTTTTAATGCTTTGTTGTTGAATGTTGCCAGTGTGTAATGCTGGCGGTTTTTAGATGCATGTTACAAATTATGACCATGTCTATATTTAATGCAATTCAATGAGATGTGAATTTTTTAAAAAGCGATGGGTTCAAATTTATTTTTAAGAATTCTAATGTCTCAATGTCCCACACACTCTAAATGAATAATTCATGAGCGAATACCATTCAGAAAAACTGCCCTTGTTGTACCTGGCAGATTTTCAGAATGACTTTTGTCGACATCAATGAATTTTTTTTAAGCTCATTTTGCAACGGTTATTCCTCAGGTCGTTGTAGAATGTGCCAGGCTGAGGTGTGTGCGGGAGAGGCATTGGTGGACTCGCTTTGCTTCACTCTCACGCCACTTTAATAGCATGTTAGTACCGCCAATCCCCGCCTCGCAACTGACACACAGCTAACAGCAACACCGGAGGTAAAAGCAGGGAACCCATGCATTGTGTATTGGTGCAATATAAATGCAGCCTCCTAATAAACTAGCTGAGACCAGGAAACCAGTTATAGTGCAGGAAGTCAGTGCAGTATTGGCCCAGTTATTGCAGCCAAAACAGTGCGGGTTTAATGGCGCTTGCCGTTATTAGTGTGTAAATTGTCCACCAACGTGTGTCGAGGGAGAGATTCCCTGTGAGTTGCGAATCGTCACAAGCTGCTGGACGATTTGTTCCGCTCCGCCGTTTGCCTCGTGAAAACGGCAACGTGCCCTCAACCTCCACGTGAGTTTCAGGTGTTGCTGCATTTGCGCGTTTATTACCCATTAAACTCACTGCGGAAAGTTAGGGCTGGTATTTAACGGCATAAGGACCCTTTTAATGCGATTGATGTTCCTGCAATGCCACTCAACCTCTCTGGCCCAGAAGCTGTGGAGTTAAATTACATTTTTTGTTTTACTTTTCCTTTCTGTCTGTCTCTCATTCCAATCTTTCTCTCCCTCTCTTTATTTCTCTTTCTGTACCTGATTTTACTCTAATTTACCTTATTTCCTCTGTCTTACCGCTGATTCTTCCTCGATCCTTCAATCCCATGGGTTAAGGAGACAGACTGTGGGTCCTGACGGTCCCAGATGCCCCGTTGCCCTCACCACGCCGTTATCAGCAAATTACCGCGCAAAACATTTTCGAACTGAAGGGTGAGGGAAACAGTCTAACTAACTGGGCACGCTGTCAGATGCCCCACTCCAGCAAGATCTGGGCCAGTATGTTTGTGTTAAACTGTGTTTTCCTGGTCATTGCCGTTGCACATCTGGCAATTTACGTTGGTGTTGCTGCTGAATACACAGGAGCCGAGTGTTGGACCAGTAACATGAGCTGGGTTAGAAGTGTCTCCATGATAAAGGACCCCTGTCACAGTGCAGCAACTCCGTGTAGCAATGTGCTGTGCTACTGCGACTGACTATTCGTAGCTTACACAGTAACACTTGTAATGCCTACTGAACCTTATACTGTCATCCAATGTCTCGAATTCTGGCCTCTTGAGCATCCCTGATTTTAATCGCTCCACCATCGGTGGCAGTACCTTCAGCTACCTTGGTCCCAATGCTCTGGAATTCCCTCCCTAAACCTCTCTGCCGCTCTCTCTCTTTTCTCCTTTTAAGACACTCATTAAACCTACCTCTTCGAACAAGCTTTTGGTCACCTGCCCCAATATCTCATTATGTGGCTCGGTGTCAAATTTTGTTTGATAATGCTTCTATGAAGCACCTTGGGATGTTTTACTACATTAAAGGCGCTATATAAATGCAAGCTGTTGCTGTCGTGAATTAATGCAAATGGTTTGAACAGATGAGATGAAATTGTGTTCACGTTGTGTGGTGAATTACTGTTTGCCTGTCAGGTTTTTATACTCATTTCATTCTTGCAGGTTTGTTGGTGTTTGTTGATAAGCGAATCACGCTGGCTGCCTTCAAGCAGCAGTTAGAGCCGTATATTGGTGTTCCATCGTCCCAGTTTAAGGTCTTCCGGGTCTACGCAAACAACCAGGAGTTTGAGAGCGTTCGGTTAAACGAAACTCTCTCATCATTCTCCGATGACAACAAGGTGAGGAATGCATAGTAACCATTCAATCTGTTCAGTTGAAGTGTGGGGCGTGAATCACTACATGCTCACTGTTTTCCAGCTGGCGAATTCAGTCATCTTAAAGAAATGCTGCCAGCCTCTAAAGTGACTTTATCCTCAAGTGTTACATAAATTACTTTTATATTTAAAAAAAAAAAAGAGGCTGGAAATCTGAAATAAAATCAGAAAATGTTGGTAGCACTCAGTAGGTCAGGCAGCGTCTGTGAAGATAGAAACAGAGTTGATGTTCAAGGGTTATTGGGAAGCAGAGTGCTGCAGCTCTGTGTATCAGCGGCCACTCTGGGAAATGGTAGAAAGTCGAGCGCCTCGTGGGGAGGGGCACGGTTTCAAAGCAAAGATTTTAAATGCAAGTGGTGAGAACCAACTCGAGGGGAAAACCTACTTGACCTTGCCCCCACCAATCTACCTGTCGTAGAGGCACCTGTCCATGACAGCATTGGTAGCAGTGATCACCACACAGTCATTGTGGCGACGAAGTCCCATCTTCACACGGAGGACACCTTCCATCGTGTTGTGTGGCTCTACCATCTTGCTAAAGGGGATAGATTCAGAACAGCTCAAAACTGGGCATCTATGAGCTGTGGGCCAACAGCAGAAACAGAATTGTATTCCACTACAATCTGTAACCTCATGGTCCGGTATATTCCTCACTCTATCATTACCATCTAGCCAGTGGACTGACTCTGGTTTAATGAGCGCCAGAAGAGCATGCCAGGAGCAGCACCAGACACACCTAAAAATGAGGTACCAACCTGGGGAAGCTGCAAGACAGGACGACATGCATGCTAAGCAGCGGAAGCAGCATGCTATAGACAGAACTTAGAGAATCCACAATCAATGGATCAGATCAAAGCTCTGCAGTTCAGACACATCCAATCGTGAATGGTGGTAGACAATTAAACAATTAACAGGAGGAGGAGGCTCTATGAATATCCCAATCCTCCATAATGCAGAGCCCAGCACACAAGTGCAAAAGACGAGGCTGAAGCGTTTGTAACCATCTTCAGCCAAAAGTGCCGAGTGGATGATCTGTCTCGGCCTCCTTCTGAGGTCCTCACCATCACAGAAGCCAATCCTCAGCCAATTCGATTCACTCCACGAGAAGAAATGGCTGAGCGCACTGCATACAGCAAAGGCTATGGGCTCCAACAACATCCTGGCTGCCGTGCTGAAGATTTGTGCTCGAACTAGCTGCGCCTCTACCCAAGCTGTTCCAGTACAGCTACAACATTGGCATCTACCGGACAATGTGAAAAACTGCCCAGGTATATCCTGTCCACAAAAAGCAGAACAAATCTAATCCGGCCAATTACCACTCCCATCAGTTTATTCTCAATCAACAGCAAACTGATGGAAGGTGTCGTCGACAGTGCTATCAACCAGCACTTACTCACTAAAAACCTGCTCACTGATCAGTTTTGGTTTCGCCAGGACCATTCGACTCCAGACCTCATTGCAGTCTTGGTCCAAACATGGACAAAAGATCTGAATTCCAGAGGTGAGGTGAGTGTGACTGCCCTTGACATCAAGGCAGCATTTGACTGAGTTTGGCATCGAGGCCAAAACTGAAGTCAGTGAGAACCAGGGGGAAAACTCTCCACTGGCTGGAGTCATACCTAGCACAAAAGAAGATGGTTGTAGTGGTTGGAGGTCAATCATCCCAGCTCCAAGACATCGCTGCAGGAGTTCCTCAGGGCAGTGTCCTAGGCCCGATGTACTTCAGCTGCTTCATCAATGACCTTCCCTCCATCATAAGGTCAGAAGTGGGGATGTTCACTGATGATGTTCAGTGCCACTCGCACCTCCTCAGATAATGGAGCAGTCCATGCCCGCATGCAGCAAGACCTGGACGATATTCAGGCTTGGGCTGATAAGTGGCAAGTTACATTCATACCAGACAATGACCATCTCCAACAAGAGAGAGACTAACCACCTCCCCTTGATATTCAACAGCATTACCATCGCTGAATCTCCCAGCATCAACATCCTGTGGGTCACCATTGACCAGAAACTTAACTGGACCAGCCACATAAATACTATGCCAACAAGAACAGGTCAGAGGCTAGGTATTCTGCAGCGAGTGTCTCACCTCCTGACTCCCCAAAGCGTTTCCACCATCTACAAGGCACAAGTCAGGAGTGTGATGGAATACTCTCCACTTGCCTGGATGAGTGCAGCTCCAACAACACTCGAAGCTCGTCACCATCCAGGACATAGCAGCCCACGTGATTGGCTCCCCATCCACCACCTTCAACATTCACTCCCTCCACCACTGGCGCACCCTGTCTGCAGTGCGTACCATCTACAAGGTGCACAGCAGCAACTCACCAAGGCTTCTTCGGCAGCACCTCCCAAATCCGCAAGCTCTATCACCTAGAAGGACAAGTGCAGCAGGCGCATGGGAACACCCTCCAAGTCAAACACCTTCCTGACTCGGAAATATATTGCCATTTGCACCTTCACCGCAAGGACTGCAGTGATTCACGAAGGCGGCTCACCACCACCTTCTCGAGGGCAATTAGGGATGGACAATAAAAGCTGGGCTTGCCAGCGACACCCACATTCCGGAACGAATTAAAAAAAAACTAAATACTCGAGGATAATTGTAGGCGAAACGCTCCTGTATTTTGTAAATCTAATATTTGAACATTAGAACTTAACGTAAGAAATATGGGCAGGAGTAGGCCATTTAGCCCTTCGAGCCTGCTCTGCCATTCAGTAAGATCATAGCTGATCTTCGACCCAACGCCATCTTCCCGCACTACCCTCATGTCTCTTGATTCCCTTAATATCCAAAAATCTATCGATCTCTGTCTTGAATATACTCAACGACTGAGCATCCACAGCCTTTGGGTTTGAGAATTCCAAAGATTCACCACCCTCTGAGTGAAGAAATTCCTTCTCATCTCAGTTCAAAATAGCTGACCCATTATCCTGAGAATATGCCCCCGAGTGCTAGACTCCCCAGCCAAGGGAAACGGCATCTACCCTGTCAAGCCCCTTTAAATGTTATATGTTTCAATGAGATCACCCCTCATTTTATTGAACTCTATGGAAAATATTGTAAACAAATTTGTTGGTATGTTCTGTGACATTCAGTCCCAATCCACCAGTGCTGCATATTTTATGATTTGATTTTTATCTAACGATATACTGTAGATTAGTGTCTTGAAGTCCTGTTTACAATATTAATATGGGAACGAGGAACAGGTGATTCAGCCCCTTGAGCCTGCTCTGCCATTCAGTTAGATCATGGCTGATCACCTCAACTCCATTTACCCACTTTAGGCACTACAATGACCAGTGTTGCTAGACGCAGTAAATAGTGTTCTCGAAAACCGCTCCCTAAATACTGAGTTCCCGATCTCAGCCCGTTCTCTGTAGGGAGATGCCAGCAGAGGCCTGTGAGTAAATTGTCCACTTGTCCCCTGACCTGACCAGGGTTGGTCCACTGGCTTGATGGGAATGGTAGTGAGGGATATGCCGGGCCGTGAGGTTACAGATTGTGGTGGGCGAGTGAGACTTGATGCTCGTTAGAATAGGGGCAGCAGAGTTTCAACTGAAACAGAAGAGTTATCTATCCCACCATAAAAGTATGGATTATATCATGTAAATTAATTAAGGAAAGCCAGCACTGATTTGTTAAAGGCAAATTGTATTTAACTAACCTTTTTGAGTTTTTTGATGAGGTAACAGAGGGTTGATGAGGGCAATGTGGTTGATGTGGTGTACATGGACTTCCAAAAGGTGTTTGATAAAGTGCCACATAATAGGCTTGCCAGCAACATTGAAGCATACGGGATAAATAGAGGCATAGAGTACAAAAGCAAAGCAGTTATGATGAACCTTTATAAAACACTAGTTCGGCCTCAACTGGAGTATTGTCCAATTCTGGGCACCGCACTTTCGGAAGGATATGAAGGCCTTTGAGAGGGTGCAGAAAAGATTTACAATAATGATTTCAGGGATGAGGGGCTTCAGTTACGTTGATAGACTGGAGAAGCTGGGGTTGTTAGATCAGAGAAGGTTGGGAGGAGATTTGATAGAGGTTTTCAAAGTCATGAGGGGTCTGGACAGAGTGAAACTGTTCCCATTGGTGGAAGGGCCAAGAACCAGAGGTCACAGTTTAAGATGATTGGTAGACAAACTAAAGGCAGCATGAGGGAAAACTTTTTTACGCAGCAAGTGTTTAGGATCTGGAATGCACTGTCTGAGAGGGTGGTGACTATCAAAAGGGAATTGGATAAGTACCTGAAGGAAACAAAATTGCAGGGCTGCGGGGAAAGGAAGAGTGGGATTAGCTGAAGTGCTCTTGCAGAGAGACGGCACGGGCCGAATGGCGCCTCTGCTGTAACCATTCTTCTATGATAGCACTTTTCTATCTCCCAGAGGGTGTGACGAGGGAATATCCTGGATATATTTCTGAAGTGGCTGCTCCGCACGTGTTGATGCACGGAAAGGTACTGTGCCGAGTTACATCCATTACATTCCACACTGAGTACAAGAGAAGCGAGGCCCATCCTCACTTGTTCCATTTCTTGTGGGCGGCCAGTTGCACGAACATTAGCTACAGGATGATTACTGTTTAAAGAGCTACTACACATATGAATCAAGTTGAAATTAATGAAATCTTTAAACATAAATTTATAGATAACTGTTCGACTTGGACGAGCTCTACGGAAAGGGGAATATCGTGTTAAAGTATACCAATTGCTGGTGAATGATCCAGAGGTAAGACTGGTTATTTCTATTCTACCACAATGAATGAATGGAATTAAGTTTGCATTTGGTCTCAGACCTGTGAAAGCACTGGAGAGTGTCAGCCTTAGATTTTGTGCTCAAGTCTCTGGAGTGAACTCACGACCTTCTGACTTCGAGGCGAGAGTGCTGCCCACTGAGCCACGGTTTAAATTTAGATGAAGTAATTTTCTCTCTCGCAGCAAGAACTTTAGTTAAATATTTCAGTTTGTTTAATTATCTCTGCAATTGGCCATGTAAGGTTGAATGTTAGAAAACACAAAGAGCTGTGATTTCTGTGTTGTGTTTTGGGCTGTACTTGGTGGTCTTAAACATCTCAAACCAGGTCTTAAAATGTTCTGAACTGCAGTGAAATTTAAGCTGCAGCACATTTTACATCTGTGTCTCAAGTTTACGAATGCAACTTCAACTGGTTCATTTTAAAATTCCCACTGGGGAAATTAAACTTGAGAAATTGGGCTGAAGTAAATCTGTGTAAATACACACAGCGCTTCCCTCGGAAGTAGTGGAGTTTTTCACACTTTTCGTTCCTCGGTGCCATTTGGGAGCTGCACTTCGTCCTGTAAAGGAACATAAGAAATCGGAACAGGAGTAGGCCATACGGCCTGTCAAGCCTGCTCCGCCATTCAATACGATCATGGCTGATCTGATCATGGACTCGGCTCCACTTCCCCGCCTGCTCCCCATAACCTCTTATTCCCTTATCGTTTATTTCTGTCTTAAATTTATTCAATGTCCCAGCTTTCGCAGCTGTCTGAGGCAGTGAATTCCACAAATTTACAACCCTTAGAGAAGAAATTTCTCCTCATCTGTTTTAAATGGGTGGCCCCTTATTCTAAGATCATGCCCTCTAGTTCTAGTCTCCCCCATCAGTGGAAACATCCTCTCTGCATCCACCTTGTCAAGCCCCCTCATAAACTTATACATTTCGATAAGATCATCTCTCATTCTTCTGAATTCCAGTGAGTAGAAGCACAACCTACTTAACCCCCTCATCCCCGGAATCAACCTAGTGAACCTTCTCTGAACTGCCTCCAAAGCAAGTACATCCTTTCGTAAATACGGAACCAAAACTGCACGCAGTATTCCAGGTGTGGCCTCACCAATACCTTATAATTGCCACTGGACCAAGACCTAGCTCTGTCAAGCCCGTGTGGTGGCTGGTGTGCAACAGCCACCACACGTTAAAAAAATCCAAGCATAGGCATCTTCCACCCTTCAGGATGTAGTTCAGGATCTGGAATATTAGGTTCTTCATTGAAACACCTGTGAATACGTACCTTGTTGGCATGGAAGCAAGTCATCCTCGCTTCGAGGGACTGCATATGATGATATAGCTGTAGCAAGACTTCCCTGCTTTTATACTCCATCCCCTTTCCAATAAAGGCCAAGATACCATTGGCCTTCCTGATCACTTGCTGTACCTGCATATACTATCCTTTTGTGTTTCATGCACAAGTACCCCCAGGTCCCGCTGTACTGCAGCACTTTACAATCTTTCTCCATTTAAATAATAACATTCCAATGACGCTTGAGAATGCTGCAAAATACTACCTGTAACGGTCCATGACACACATTGCAGTTGCCAAGCAACACAGAAATTCAAACATTGCAGAACTCTGTTTCCTGCGAGCTTCCCCGGTGTCAGCAGACAGCTGCAGATGTTAACTTTACAACTGGATCCGAAGCAGCAGAGATCCTTCTCTCCCTTTGATTCACCAAGCATTGTCTATTTGCAGCATGGAAGTGCAACCTGTTGTAACAAGCGGATGGGGGGCGGCGGGGGCAAGGCAGCCTAGTTAATGGGGTTGGTACTGGGCTAGCAAAGGGGCGGCTTCCAATCCCACCAGTAAATCTAGAAATGTGTGGACTGGCAACCAGAGAATGATCATGAAACATTGCCGGATTGTTGTAAAAAAAAAACTGGTTTACTGGTGTCCTCTTGTAAAGGGGACTATAATTGTCAGTAATTGCCTCCTGTTCCACACTGGTTGACTCTGAATGCCTCTGAACAACTAGGGATGGGCAGTAAAAACATTTTTATTCATTCATGGGATGTGGGCGTCGCTGAAAAGGCCGGCATTTATTGCCCAGCCCTAACTGCCCTCGAGAAAGTGATGGTGAGTCGCTGCCTTAAGCAATCCGTGCTTATTGCCTTTCCAAGCAGTTTGATACGACAGTGTCTTGCTAGGCCATTTCAGAGGGCATTTAAGAGTCAACCATCTTGCTGTGGGTCTGGAGTTACGGATAGGCCAGGCCAGACCGGGTAAGGATGGCAGATTTCCTTCCCCAATATTCCAACAGTGGTTAGTCAAGGGGCTATAGGGTGGGTGGAACTTAACACAATCACAATCACTAAGGTGGTGGTACTCAGTAAGATAATGGGACTAAAGGCATATAAATCCCCTGGACCCTGATGGCTTGCATCCTAGGGACTTAAGAGAAGTAGCAGTAGGGATAGTGGATGCATTAGTTGTAATTTACCAAAATTCCCTGGATTCTGGGGAGGTTCCAGCAGATTGGAAAACTGCAAATGTAACGCCACTAATTTTAAAAAAAAGGAGCAGACAAAAAGCTGGAAACTATAGACCAGTTAACCTAACATCTGTTGTTGGGAAAATGTTGGAGTACATTATTAAAGAAGCAGAGCAGGACATTTGGAAAAGCAAAATCGGTCAGGCAGAGTCAGCATGGATTTATGAAGAGGAAGTCATGTTTGACAAATTTTCTGGAATTCTTTGAGGATGTAACGAACAGGGTGGATAAAGGGGAACCAGTGGATGTGGTGTATTTGGACTTCCAGGAGGCATTTGACAAGGTGCCACATAAAAGGTTACTGCACAAGATAAAAGTTCACGGGGTTGGGGGTAATATATTAGCATGGATAAAGGATTAGCTAACTAACAGAAAACAGAGAGTCGAGATAAATGGGTCATTCTCGGGTTGGCAATCAGTAACTAGTGGGGTGTTGCAGGGATCAGTGCTGAGACCCCAACTATTTACAATCTAAATGAATGACTTGGAAGAAGGGACTGAGTGTAACGTAGCCAAGTTTGCTGCTGATACCAAGATGGGAGAAAAAGCAATGAGGAGGACACAAAAAATCTGCAAAAGGACATAAGACAGGCTAAAATTTGGCAGATGGAGTATAATGTTGGAAAGTGTGAGGTCATGCACTTTGGCAGAAAAAAATCAAAGAGCAAGTTATTATTTAAATGGAGAAAGATTGCAAAGTGCTGCAGTACAGCGGGACCATGAAACACAAAAAGATAGTATGCAGGTACAGCAAGTGATCAGGAAGGCCAATGGAATCTTGGCTTTTATTGCAAAGGGGATGGAGTATAAAAGCAGGGAACTCAGAGTATTGGTGAGGCCACACCTGGAATACTGAGTGCAGTTTTGGTTTCCATATTTATATTCCATATGAAAGGCTATGCTTGCTTTGGAGACAGTTCAGAGAAGGTTCACTCGGTTGATTCCAGCGATGAGGGGGTTGACTTATAAGGGACGGTTGAGTAGGTTGGGCCTCTACTCATTGGAATTCAGAAGAATGAGAGGTGATCTTATCGAAACGTCTAAGATTATGAGGGAGCTTGACAAAGTGGATGCAGAGAGGATGTTTCCACTGATGGGGGAGACTAGAACTAGAGGGCATGATCTTAGAATAAGGGGCCTCCCATTTAAAACTGAGATGAGGAGAAATTTCCTGATGGTTGTAAATCTGTGGAATTCGCTGCCTCAGAGAACTGTGGAAGCTGGGACATTGAATAAATTTAAGACAGAAATAGACAGTTTCTTAAACGATAAGGGGATAAGGGGTTTTGGGCAGCGGGCAGGGAAGTGGACCTGAGTCCATGATCAGATCAGCCATGATCTTATTGAATGGCGGAGCAGGCTCGAGGGGCCGTATGGCCTACTCCTGTTCCTATTTCTTATGTTCTTATGTTCTAAAAGACATTAGTGAACCGGATGTGTTTTTATGACAGTAGTTACATAGTCACCATTACTGATGCTAACTTTTTATTCCAAATTTATTCAATTAACTGGTTTTAAATTCCCCAGCTGCCATGGTGGGATTTAAACTCACATCCAGGCCTCTGGATTACTAGTCCAGTAACATAGCCACTATGCGACTGTACTGTCGTCCAAATCCCGTGAACAAATATATTTCCAAAGTCTGACTTCTCCGTTGCGTCACGGCATTTTTGCGTGTACCCGGCAGCCTGGTAAATATCTTGTGATATTTGAAGAATTTAGTTTGGAGAAACCTGGCAGTTGAATTTGTTGTTAAGCCTTTAATGAAATTCCAGAGCGGGAATAGTATTTGCATACGCTTGTTGTGTGCGTACTGTACGTGTGCTCTTGTATTGCAGCCCTGTAAATTTCTGCTCGATGCTGTGTTTGCTAAAGGCATGTCTGTGCGCCAGTCAAAGGAGGAGCTTCTGCCCCAGCTGGGAGAACAGTGTGGGCTCGATCTCAGCATCGACAGGTAGGAATTGGGACTAACCTACATTGCAATCATTTAAAGGGGCCAGGTGCCAATCGGGACTTGTTTCCAGAGTAATGAATGCCCTGCCGCAGGAGGTCACAGCACGGAAAAGGCCATTCAGACCATCTTGTCTATTCCAGCAGATTGTAATTCCCCTGGTAATCATAGAATCATGGAAAAATTACGACACAGAAGGAGGCCATTCGGCCCATCATGTCCATGCCGATCGAAAAAGAGCTACCCAGCCTAATCCCACCTTCCAGCACGAGGTCCGTAGCCCTGCACGTTTTAAATGTGGTGGGAGTTTCTGCCTCTGCCACCCTTTGAGTGAGTCCCCACAGCCTTCTGGGTGAAGAAATGTTTCCTCATCTCTCCTCTAATCCTTCTACCAATTACTTCAAATCTATGCTCCATGGTTATTGGCCCCTCTGCTAACGGAAATAGGTCCTTTCTATCCACTCTATCTCGGCCCCTCATAATTTTAGCAGATTGTAACTCTCCTGTTAATCTGACAGATTTACATCTCGATCCTGAACTGTAGAAAGACTTGGATTTACATAGCGGATTTCACGACCACCAGACATCTCGGAGCTTTACAGCCAATGAAGTACTTTTGGAGTGTAATCACTGTTGTAATGTGGGAAACGTGGCAGCCAATTTGCGCACAGCAAACTCCCACAAACTGCAATGTGTTAATGACCGGATAATCTGTTTTTGTTATGTTGATTGAGGGATAAATATTGGCCAGGATATATGAAGATAAAAATAAGCTCTGCTACTACTTCCAATGTGGTCTGGCAATGGGCATTTCCAAAGAAGAGAAATGTGCATGAATAACATGTAATTCCATCTGTGGTTCCTGGATGGAAATATAGAGGACTCGTTGGATTGTGAATGCTGTCGTAATATTTTTTTAATAATGAAAAACGATGTGGAAAAGAATTGGAGTTAAGGAGCAATTCGTACATATTGGCCCTGAAATTCCGGTTTGGCCTTTCCGCGGGCATTTTAGAGAAAAAATCCGCACTTGCCTTAAGTTGCTGCTCCACACTTCCGAGCCTGTGGCCTCCTTCGACTGGCAGTCACACCGCATGCACGTGGGGACATGCGCACTGCTGGAGCTGGTGTCACGTGGTTCTGGGCAGCCAAGGTAAGGTATCATAGTAACAGGAGTTCCGCAGAGTCCTAAACTCCTATTAGTACGATTGTGATAGATCCAAAACACCACCCCAAACACCCAAAACAGTAATAAAAAAATAGAAAATAATTACGCTACATTCATTTAAATTAGTTATTAATGTCTTTTTTTTTAAATCGGGAAATTATTTTTTTTTTAAATAAACTTACCGTTGTGGGGAGGGTTTTTAATGATTTAATAACTTTATTTTTAGATGATTTTGTGTTTTTTAAAACACTTACGCCTGTAAAAGTAGGTTATGCGCCTGTTCTTTCAGGCGCAAGATTTTTGAGGACATTGGTAAGCGTAAATATCGGAAATTTACACTTACAAGTGTCCTCGCTCCCGATCTGGCTACAGTCTGTCAAGCCAGAAACTTGACAGGTCGGAAATGCCGGTTTCCAGCGCATGCGCATTGCACGCATTCCCGGGTCTGTTCGGAGTTCCATACGGACCCGGGGAGGCCGGAATTTCAGGGCCAATTAATCTGGATTTTAAAACTTATCACTCTAAGATTGGGTGTGTAATAAAGCAATGGGATACAGGTCTGGCCCTCCTTCACTGAGTTCATAATGACAGCCGCATTATTGTGGAGAAACGCAAGCTTGATTCAACGTTGAGATAAAGCCTGAGGGTTTGTACGTGCAGTCCTGCCTCAATTAGAGCATCCTCCTCAGTGACCGCCACTACATCTTGTCTCTCGGTCTCTAAATAGATGGGAGCAAATGATTCATTCATCGTTATAATGGCCCTACTGACACCAGTCAGTGCTACATTCACCGATCTGCAAATCTCTGTCTTGACCCCACCCCCTCCCCCCAACCTCCCTTCCATCCTCTGTCAATCGCTCTTGTGTTTTTCTGCTTTGTATCTTTGTATTTGACACCATCCAGGACAAAGCAGCCCGCTTGATCGGAACCCCATCCACCACCTTAAACATTCACTCCCTCCACCACCGGCGCATCGTGGCTGCAGTGTGTACCACCTATAAGATGCACTGCAGCAACTCGCCACGGCTTCTTCAGCAGCACTTCCCAAACCTGCGACAAGGGCAGCGGGCACATGGGAACACCACCACCTCCACATTCCCCTCCAAGTCACACACCATCCTGACTTGGAAATATATCGGCTGTTCCTTCATCGTCACTGGATAAAACTCTTGGAACTCCCTCCCTAACAGCACTGTAGGAGCACCTTCACCACACGGATTGCAGTGGTTCAAGAAGGCGACTCAGAACATAAGAAATAGGAGCAGGAGGAGGCCTGCTCCGCAATTCAATCTGATCATGGACTCGGCTCCACTTCCCCGCCCGCTCCCCTTATCGTTTAAGAAACTGTCTGTCTATTTCTGTCTTAAATTTATTCAATGTCCCAGCCTCTACAGCACTGAGGCAGCGAATTCCACAGATTTACAATCCTCAGAAGAAATTTCTCCTTATGGGCAGCCCCTTATTCTAAGATCACGATCGACCTTCTGTCGGAGGTGCCTTTCGGGTGAGACATTTTAACCGTCTGCTCCCAGGTAGATGTAAAAGATCCCATGGCACTATTTCGAAGAGCAGGGGAGTTATTCACGATGTCCTGGCCAATATTTATCCCTCAACCAACATATCAAAAACAATTTATCTGGTCATTATCACATTGCTGTTTGTGGGAGCTTGCTGTACACAAATTGGTTGCCGCGTTTCCTACATTACAACAGTGACTACACTTCAAAAAAGTACTTCATTGGTTGTAAAGCGCTTTGAAATGTCCGGTGGTCATGAAAGGTGCTATATAAATGCAAGTCTTTTTTCTCGAGCAATTAAGGATGGGCAATAATTGCTGGCCTTGCCAGCGACTCCCACATCCCATGAATAAATAATAAAGAAAGAAATTTATACCAGTCTGGAAACCAGGGCATTGAATTGGACCATCTTTGCTCATGAACTGCAGCCTCACAATTCTGTGACCGCAGATTGTAGCCTTCCAGTCTCAGCAGCATGTTTAAGAACCACTGCCATTAAGGTTTTTTCCTTTGCTGTTGCACTCCATTCTGAAGGAAAAGTCTGGTGAATGTGATCCGTTTCTGGAATTTCTTTCCATTTCCCGTATTTCACAAGATGCCTGCTGCAAATGCAGGAATCCCGGAGCTCTGGATGGGAGGCACGTTTCAATCCCGTTGTTAGTCACGTCTATTGGCGGAGCTAGAAGGTGCTTCTCATAAAAGGCAGACGCTGTGTTTGGGAAAGGGAGAATGCCCATTGTCTGTGACCTTGATCTGCAAACCAGAAATTGCATGCAGAAAAACTTTAGAAAGTAAAGCAAGTACTTGTATTTATACAGCGCTTTTCATGACCACAGGAAATCTCAAAGTGCTTTACAGCGGATGCAGTATTTCTAAATTGTAGTCACTCTTGTAATGTAGGAAACGCGGCAGCCAATCTGCGGGCAGCAAGCTCCCACAAACAACAACGTGATAAGGACCAGATAATCTGTTTTTTAGTGATGTTGGTTGAGGGATAAATATTGGCTCAGGACACTCGGGAGAACTCCGCTGCTGTTCTTCGAAATTGTGGCCGTGAGATCTTCAACGTTGACCTGGCAGGGAAGACGGAGCCTCGGTTTACTGAAAGACAGCACCCCCGACAGTGCAGCGCTCCCTCAGTACTGCCCCTCCGACAGTGCAGCGCTCCCTCAGTACTGCCTCTCCGACAGTGCGGCGCTCCCTCAGTACTGCCCCTCCGACAATGCGGCGCTCCCTCAGTACTGCCCCTCCGGCACTGCGGCGCTCCCTCAGTGCTGTACCGGAAGAGTGAGCATGGATTATGTGCTCCAGTCTCTGCCATGGGACTTCAACCCACAATTTTCTGACTTGGAAGTGAGATTGCTACCCACTGAGCCACGGCTAACACAATTAGAAACATTATCACAAGCAATCTTGCAATAATATGAATGAATTATATGACAATAAAATGGTCCTGTTTATTTTCTTAAAAAGATCCTCTGCCATCAAATTAATGATGACCGTAGTGCAGGAATCATTCGATTTGAATTGAGAGCACTGAGCCTTTTTAATTGGTCTTATCATTTTCTGGCTGCCTTCACGTTGCTACACTATTGATGCATTAAAGCAATATATCTTCTCTCGGAAAGCAGGCCTACCATGGCTGATGATCTCTCTCATGTTTGACAGGTTTAGACTGAGGAAGAAAACCTGGAAAAACCCTGGAACTATCTTCCTGGACTATCACATCTACGAGGAAGACATTAACATCTCCAGTAACTGGGAGGTTTTCCTTGAGGCACTTAATGGTAATCAACAACAATTTGCATTTATATAGTGCCTTTAACGTAGTAAAACGTCCCAGGGTGCTTCATGGGATTGTTACCCAGCAAAATTTGTCAACGAGCCACATGACATATTAGGACAGGTGACCAAAATCTTAGTCAAAAGAGGCAGGTTTTAAGTAGCATCTTAAATGAGTAGAGAGAGGCTGAGGGGTTTAGGAAGGGCATTCCAGAGTTTAGGACCAAGGCAGCTGAAGGCACGACCGCCAATGGCGAAGTGATGAAAATTGGGGGAAGCGCAAGACAGCAGAATTGGAGGAGCGCAGAGATCTTGGAGCGTCGTAGGTAGCATTCCCAGTAAGGTGCACCACTGCGCATTGCGCCAGGGAACCCCCACTGCCGGTATTTCAATGTAAAAACCGCGCACGCACGGTATTTTGAATGGCCCATGCAGCTCTCCCCCCCCCCCCCCCCCCAAAAAAAATTACTTGAAGCATAGTGGTGGAGGAGGTTACAGAGATAGAGAGGGGCGAGGCCACGGGGAGATTTGACGAGGACGAAAATTTTAATATCGAGGCATGCAGGGACCGAGAGTCAATGTAGGTCAGTGAGCACAGGGAGATGGGTAAGTGGGACTTAGTGCGAGTTAGGACATGGGACAGCCGAGTTTTGGATGAGTCAAGTTTACAGAGGGTGCAAGATAGGAGGCCGGCCAGGAGAGCATTGGAATAGTCGCATTTAGATGTAACAAAGGCATGGATGAGGGTTTTAGCCACAGATGAGCTGAGGCAGGGTCAGAGACGGGCAATGTTACGGAGGTGGAAATGAGCGGTTTTGGTGATGGAGAGGTTATGGAGTCATGTGACTAGTTTGGTGCAGCCTCAGACAGTGGCCAGGGAGTGGTAAAGTCGGTGGCTGGGAAACAGAGTTTGTGGTGGGAACGGAAGACAATGGCTTTGGTCTTCCCAATACTTAATATTCTATCATTCTAAGATCCCAAACTGTTCATAGAATCATAGAAATTTACAGCATGGAAAGAGGCCATTTTGGCCCATCGTGTCTGTGCTCGCCGACAGCTATCCAGCCTAATCCTACTTTCCAGCTCTTGGTCCGTAGCCCTGTAGGTTACGGCATTTCAAGTGCACATCCAAGTATTTTTTAAATGTGGTGAGGCTTTCTGCCTCTACCACCCTTTTAGTAGGTGAGTTCCAGACTCCCACCACCCTCTAGGTAAGTAAATTTCCCTTCAAATCTCCTCTAAACCTGCTCCCCACCCCCACCCAATTACTTTAAATCTATGCCACCTGGTTGTTGACCCCTCTGCCAAGGGAAACCGGTCCTTCCTATCCAGGCCCCTCATAATTTTATATACCTCAATCAGGTCTCCCCTGTTCCAAAGAAAACAGACCCAGGATCTCCAATCTTTCCTCATAGCCAAAATTTTCCAGTCCAGGCAACATTCTTTTAAATCTCCTCTGCACATTTTCCAGTGTAATCACATCTTTCCTGTAATGTGATGACCAGAACTGCACGCAGTACTCCAGCTGTGGCCTAACCATTGTCTTATGCAGTTCAAGCATAACGTCCTTGCTCTTGTATTTCATGCCTCGACTAATAAAAGCAAGTATTCCATATGCCGCCTTAACCACTTGGCCTGCTACCTTCAGGGATCTGTGGACCTGCACTTCAAGGACCCTTTGTTCCTCTACACTTTTCAGTGTCGTACCATTTTATGTGTATTCCCTTGCCTTGTTCAATTTCCCCAAATGCATTACCTCTCTCTTATCCGGATTGAATTTCATTTGCCACTGTTCTGCTCACCTGATCAGTACATTGATTTTTTTTGCAGTCTGCAGCTTTCTTCTTCATTATCAACCACACAGCCTATTTTAATGTAATCTGCAAACTTCTTAATCATACCCCCAGCATTCAAGTTCAGATAGGTGGTCCCTCAAGCGAGGATGACTTGCTTCCACAAGAGTTCAGATGTTTCAGTGAAGGACCCGATGTTCCAGTCCTGAACTCCAATTGAATAGGTGGAAGATGCCTGTGCATGGATTTTTTTTAACGTGTAGTGACCGTTGCACATCAGCCACCACACGGGCTCGACAGCTAGGCCTTTGTCCAGTGGTAAGGGTTAACCTGGATGACTGGAGACCTGCTCTGCTGCACAGACCTAGAGCGCACACATATTGCACTGTGGGCTGGCCCTTGCTGCCTCTGGGCCCTCGGCTCCTCTGGGCCCTATAGCCTCATTCACCGCACTTTCGCCTATGATGTTCAAATCCAAGCCATTGATGTATACCACAAAAAGCAAGGGACCCAGCACTGAGCCCTGTGGAACCCCACTGGATACAGCTTTCCAGTCACATCAACCATTACCCTTTGCTTCCTGCGTCTGAACCAATTTGTCACTTTGCCCTGAATCCCATGGGCTTTTACTTTTGTGACCAGTCTGCCATGTGGGACCTTATCAAAAGCTTTGCTAAAATTCATATATACTAAATCATGCACTCTGCCCTTATCGACCTTCCTGGTTACCACCTCGAAAAATTAAGTCATGTTAGTCAGCTGTTGTGATTGGTGGATTCGAGTTTGCAACGGAGGAGTGAAGTAGATGGGCTGAATGACCTCTTAATCGCTCTTTGTAACTCTGATCAGCTCTTCATGTGAGCTGCACCGAGCAGGAAGGCATTAACCAGAGACTGGTGTCTGTCACATTGCAGGGACGAGGGAGCAACAACTTGCTTTAATATGGGTCCTTTTTAATGTAGAAAAGAAAAATACTAAGATGTTTCACCAAGGATTATGGGTAAAGTGAACACCGAGCCAAAGGAAGAGATATTAGGACAGGTGACAGAGGTGGGCTTTAAAGAGGGTCGAGAAGGGCGGAGAGGTATCGGGAGGGCAGTCCAGAGCGTAGGGCCTAGACCCCTGAAGGCACGGCGCCCAATGGTGTCGTGAAAGGAGGGGTGGGAGGGAGAATGCACGAGGCCAGAGAATTGGAGTATTGGGGAGGGGGTTGGTGTAAGGCTGGAGGAGGTTATAGAGATGAGGAGTAGCGAGGCCATGATGGAATTTAAACACGAGACTAGGAATTTTAAACCATGCATTGGAATAGCAGGAGCCATGGTAGGTTAGCATGGACAAGGTTATTGTGTGAACGGGACTTAGTGCTGGTTCGAATACCCTGGGGAGTAAATTAGTTTTGTGTGCACTTCACATCCAGTCAAGATTTGAATGACCCCCTTGGTTTTTAATACCATCCTGATGTTTATGCTGAGATTGAGAAAGTGCTTGCTTTGCTCATTTCGAACATGATGCTGAAATGTCAGTGCAACTTTCGGGTGAGGAAATGATGACAGCATCTGGTGTGGTCTGATATAACAGGTCTTTTTAATCATTTTTTCATTCATTCACGGGATGTGGGCATTGCTGGCAAGGCTGGCATTGATTGCCCAGCCCGAGTTGCCCCTTGAGAAGGTTGGTGGTGAGCCGCCGCCTTGAACCGCTGCAGTCCGTGTGGTGAAGGTGCTCCCACAGTGCTGTTAGGTCGGTGGTTCAAGTCAGGTTGATGTGTGATGGTGTTCATCCATTGCATCAGCTCATATCTCATTGTTTGAGTGAGAGCATTCTTCATCTATCCTATTGGGAAAGGAATGAATACTGCTGAGAAATGATGAAATAAAGCAATAAATATGCAATAGGGGGAAGAGAAGCCAAAGCTGTAATAACAAGCACAGCAGTAAAATAGAAATTGAAATATTAAAATTGCAATATTAAGTTTTGTATTCATTCTAGCATTGTGGGTGTCGCTGGCAAGGCTGGCTATATTGTCCATCCCTAATTGCCCTGAGAAGGTGGTGGTGGGCCATCTTGAACCGCTGCAATGCTTGTACTGATGGTGACCCCCCCACAGTGGTGGTAGGTAGGGAATTCTAAAGTTTTGACCCAATACTGATGAAGGAACGGTGCTGTATGAGCCAGTCAAGATGCATAGCTTGGAGGTGCCGATGTTCCCCCGTTACCTTGCTGCTCTTGTCCATCTGAGTAAACTTGGGGAGTAGCTGCGGTGCTGTCGGTAGAACATATTGCCAGTGCGTCGGTGGGAAGAGTGCAGTGGATAGCGAGGCCAGTTGCAGGGTGCGCCGATCTCCTTGCCGGTGAGTGTTCTACCCCTTAAACATAGGGGTAGACATGTTTACAAAGTGCAGTCACCAAGCCCCTTGTCCAGTTTTTCTTTTGGTCTTTCAGAGCCGGAGAAGATGAAGTCCCTGTCGCAGTTGGCAGTGCTGACAAGACAGTGGAGGCCATCCCACATGAAGCTGGAGACCTTCCAAGAAGTGGTCCTGGAGAGCAGCAGCGTCGAGGAGCTGAAAGAGAAGGTCAGTCACTTCAAGCAGCGATCCTCATTTTAATAAAAATCCATCAGGATATGATGAAATGTTTTAATATATACTGAAATATTTTCCGACTGCAGAGCTCCTGTGATACTGAGCCGAATCTTGCTGGGAAATATAACGGTGTGTTACTGACGCGTGCTGTTAATGTGTAAATCACCCAGCGAGTTCAGAAGATGAAGAGATTCGCCATGAGTTGCCAATCCCCAGAACTTGCTGGACGATTTACGCCGCTCCACTGTTTGCTTTCCCGTTATTTATAAGAACTCACTTCATTTACATCTTAATTATCCATTAAACGCGCCACAGACCGCTAGGGCTAGAATTTAACAGTGTAAGTACCCTTTTGATCAGCCATGATCTTATTAAATCGAGGAGCAGGCTTGAGGGGCCAAATGGCCTACTCCTGCTCCTATTTCTTATGTTATGTTGGTAACAGCGTGATAATTGTTAATGCGATGCCAATCAATCTCTGGCCCAGAAAGGGAACAATTTAAACTGCTCAATCTCATTCCTACAGGTAGCCAATTGATGTTAGAGATTTAAAAAATGTCAATTTTAAAATTGTTACTTGTTTTTTTCCTTTTCCTTTCTGTCTCTTTCTTAATCCAACCTTTCATTCCCTCTTTATTTCTCTCTCTGCCTGATTTGACCCCAATTTATCTTATTTACTTTTCTGTTGTTCCTCTGTTTATTTCTCAATCCTTAAATCTAATGGGTTAAGGAGATAGACTGTTGGTCCCGTCGTTCACCGAGGTCCCAGATGCCCCATTGCCCTCCTGCGCCGTTATCAGCTCGCTCTCCCAGTAAGTTACGGCGCATTATGTGATGTTTCATTCTTGCATTGTACAAATTGGAAAATGAAGTATGCTGGTCCTACTAACATGAAAAATGACGGACACATAAAGACCATTTGGTCCATCGAGCCAGTCCCACATAATGTATCACAACATAGACACTCCACCCACCCCCCACCCCACCCCCCACCCCCCAAAATCATGTGATCTCCTGGGAGAGACGACAAAAACAGATTAATAAAAACCCAGGCCAATTTGGGGGGAAAAATCTGGGAAATTGCTCTCCGACCCATCTAGGCGATCGAAATTAGTCCAGGAGATCACTCTGGCCTTGAATTCCCTGCAGTACCTACCTTCTGTAAGAGGTAATCTCCACTGCAGCCAGAAACAAATCCAGCTTTTGATTGAAGGAATTCAGTGAGTCTGCATCCCCACCACATGAAAGAGCAGCTTGTTCCAGAGGTCCACTATTCTCTGGGAAAAGAACCACCTCCTGATGTCTAACCTAAGGAAAGGAATTGCACCGAGTGTTGGAGGATGTGGTATTGCTGTCGAAGCTTGACATTGGAACAGATACAACCAGATGGAAATCGACACTTTCAACAACAGCGCCTGCATTTATACAGTGCCTGCAACATAGGGGAAAAGTCCCAAAGCACTCAGCAGATCATTTTCACTGCTCATGCGCAAAGCCAAAATGCATTTAATCTCCACATTTCTCTTGAGTTTTATTTCAAGATATATTTCATAGGTGGCGAGCAACGATCCCGCTAAGCTGTGCAGTGGTCTGGAGGTTCCGCGCAGGCCGTTCACCGGCTTTTATACAGGAGAAACCGCACATGCGTGAAAATTTGAATGGAACGCGCAGCCACTTAAAGGGGCCGCACACTCAAAAATAAATAAGAGGGAACATCGGTAATGGCATGCTGGAGGAGATTACAAAGATCCTGGAAATTGTATTTCAGGACTCTGAGAGTGGATGAGTAGCCAATCTAATACTCATTTTCAATTTATGGCCAGTTAGCTTATCACCTGTGGTTGAAGCAAATTTAGACATAATTCGTGATGAATTTAACATGTGTCTAGATGAAGGGAAAAGAGTTGAAGAAGCCAGCAAGGATTTTAAAAGGGACAATTGTGCTTGTTAAATCTCATTGATTTCTTCCAGAAATGGTAGATGGGGGAAATGCAGCAGATGTGGACTTTAGGAAAGCCTTCTTAAGAATATTGAGGGGTGTAGTATTCAGGTTGGATAGTAAACTCGATTAAGATTGTTTAGAATAAATAAAACAGTATGAGTTAAGGGCAGTATTTCAGAGTGATGGATAGTGGTGTTACACAGGGTTCAGCCTGGGCCAGTTGTGTTCACTGTGTTTATCAATGATTGGGATATCCGTTTACGAACATAACAAGAATTTGGAGCAGGAGGAGGCCACTCTGCCATTCAATAAGATCATGGCTGATCTTCGATCTCAACTCCACTTTCCCGCCAGTCTCCATATCCCTGATTCCCCTGGACTCCAAATATCTATCAGCCTTGAATATATTCAATGACTGAGCATCCACGGCCCTTTGGGGCAGAGAATTCCAGAGATTCTTAACCCTTTGAAGAAATTTCTCCTCATCTCAGTCTTAAATGGCTGACCCCTTATCATTGAGACTGTGCCCCCTAGTTCTAGACTCTCCAGCCAGGGGAAACAACCTCCCAACCTGTCAATCCCCCTCAGAATCTTGTATGTTTCAATGAGATCACCTCTCATTCTAAACTCGAGAGTTTCTCCCCATAGGATAACCCCCTCATCCCAGGAATCATTCTAGTTTAGACAACGGAGTGTCAAAATTTGCAGATGATACAAAATAGAAGGTACCGTTAATTAGAAAACCAAAGGAAACTTTGGTACAGGTTGACGGGATTAAAGGCAGTGTCTTCACGCTATTCTCCAAGGGGAGAGTGTGATGATACGGAAACAACAACTTTGTAATTCAAGAAAAATACCTAGCTCTCAAAAGGGAAGTGATGAATATTCGAAAAGAACATTTAGAACGTGGGCAGGGCTGGGGATACGCATCAGAGGTCTGCTTTAGGTGCAGTGGGCTGATTGACCTCCAGTGCTGTGAAACTGAGATTCTGGAAGAGATGCTTGAGCCCAGGAGCTGTCAATTATGGCCACTCCCACTTCAAAGTAATCCACGTACAGATTATATTATTCAAAGAAAAAACGGTCTGTATTTTATCATTTTATTTGGCTGGAGACAGGTAATATGTATTTTTTACGTGACTATTTTACTGTTTCAGATTGTATCTGCTGCCTTTGTTACCTCTAGACTTGACTATTCCAACACACTCCTGGTTGGAATCCAAGATTTCTACCCTACGTAAACTTAAGGTCATCCAAAACTCAGCCGCCCGTGTCTCGCTCACCCATCACCCTTGTGCTCGCTGGCCTACATTGGATCCTGGTCCGGCAACGCCTCGATTTTAAAATTCTCATCCTTGTTTTCAAATCCCTCCTTGGCCTCACCCCTCCCTATCTCTGTAATTTCCTCAAGCCCTACAACTCTCCATGATATATGCGCTCCTCCAATTCTGGTCTCTTGAGCATTCCTGATTTTAATCGCACAACCACTGGCGGCTGTTCCTTCAGCTGTCTAAAAAGAAAGAAAGACTTGGATTTATATAGCAACTTTCATGACCGCCGGATGTCACAAAGTGCTTTACAACCAATGAAGTACTTTTGGAATGTAGTCACTGTTGTAATCTAGGCCCTAAGCTCTGGAACTTCCTCCCTCCCTAAACCTCTCCATCTCTCTTTCCTCCTTTAAGACGCTCCTTAAAAAATACCGCTTTGACCAAGCTTCTAGTCACCTGCCCTAACTTCTCCTTGTGTGGCTCGGTGTCAAATTTTGTCTGATAATTGCTCGTGCGAGGCACGTTGTGATGTTTTATTACATTATATAAATGCAAGTTCTTGTTTAACATCTATTCCTTTTCAAATTCTGACAACCCTTGTACAAGTAGTGCAGCATTTAAATGGGATGCCTGCTGGGAGAAGGTAATCACAGTGCAGATTGACCGAGCCGTTCGTAAAATGAAACTTGTGCAGTAATCGTGTGGATGCTGAAGCTTTGTACATGAAGCACCTTACTGTGTTTTGGTTGATGATCTTTGTGTTTTTTGTTTCTCACAGTTACACGCAATAAGTGAAATTTCCATTGAAAACATAGAATTTGCCAAGGTGAGTAGTTTTTAAAAAGAACAGTTCAAAGTAATCATTTGAATTTTTACGCTCCATTCACTGAAGGTTACGGTGTCACCTTTTATATTACATTGAACGTACAGCGCAGAATCAGAACATTTGGCCCAACTGGTGTTCATGCTCCACATGAGCCTCCTTTTTATTATTCATTCACGGGATGTGGGCGTCGTTGGCATGGCCAGCATTTATTCCCCAACCCTAATTGCTCACGAGGAGGTTGTGGTGAGCCGTCGCCTTGAATACAACTGAGTGTCTCGCTAGGCCATTTCAGAGGGGCAGTTAAAAATCAACCACATTGCTGTAGGTCTGGAATCACATATAGGCCAGACCGGGTAAGGACGACAGATTTTCTTCCCTAAAGGACATTAGTGAACCAGAGGGGTTTCCCACCATTACTGATGCTAGCTTTTTATTCCAGATTTATTTAATTAAATTTAAATTCCCCAGCTGCCGTGGTGGGATTTGAACTCGTGACTCTGGATCATTAGCCCAGGCCTTTGGATTACTAGTCCAGTAATATAACCACAATGCTACTGTACTGTACTTCATCCAACTTCAACTCTGCCATCAGCATATTGTACATTGCTGCATCATTGCATCGATTCCCAGTCTTTTGGCTGTTTTACTCTGCAAAGGGATGCTCTGACATTCTACTTTTAGTGGAAAAAGTAAACCAACGAGTTATTAGTCAATTTCCCCAGCACCCCCCCCCCCCGGCCACCAGGCTTCAGCCTCAACAAGCAGAAAAAGGCAGTGTTGTGAATCGGGCGGATCTGATGAAATGGAGTCTGTTGGTATAAAGGAGTGTGAGCGAGCACCGCTGATAATCCATTCATGCCTTGTGTTGTGCAGGGCAGGGGAACCTTTCCATGTGACATTTCAGTGCTGGAAATTCACCAGGATTTAGACTGGAATCCCAAAGTCTCAACTCTGAACGTCTGGCCGCTTTACATCTGCGACGATGGAGCAGTCATCTTTTACAGGTAAACGGATTCACCAAACTGAGCAATGTAGCACGGCAGTCTTAATTTCATAGTGCGAGATGGATGTTGTAATGTACCTTGTCGGGATGATCAGAGTATATTGGGGATCTGGGCAGATGTTCGCTGCTGGCTCTTCCAGTTGCCCCATCAGATTTTGAGTCGACTGCTTGCACTGATACCAGTTTAAAAGTTTTGTATGTTTGGGCTGAGTTATGTAGGAATAAATTACACACAATTCTTCGATGCGGTGCTTCAACACAGCTTATTTATTGGGGTGTGTAAGATCGTTATAGGACCTCATCCTGGCGTGTTCCCTTGGTTAGAATAAATGAACTCAAAACATAACAAATAGGAGCAGGAGTCGGCCATACGATAAGATCATTGCTGATCTTCAACCTCTTTCAGATATGTTAAACCGAGGCCCCGTCTGCTCTCCCAGGTGGACGTAAAAGATTCCATGGCACTATTTTGAAGAGGAGCAGGGGAGTTATCCCCGGTGTCCTGGCCAATATTTATCCCTCAATCAACATTTAAAACAGATTATCTGGTCATTATCACATTGCTGTTTGTGGGAGCTTGCTGTGTGCAAATTGACTGCCGCATTTCCTACATTGCAACAGTGACAACACTTCAAAAAGTACTTCACTAGGGGAATAGAGGGATATGGGGATTGGGACAGCCGGTGGTTGTGAAAGATGCTATAGAAATACAAGTCTTTCTTTCAACTCCACCTTCCCACCCAATCCCCATATCCCTCGATTCCCCTAGTGCCCAAAAATCTATCGATCTCGGCCTTGAACATACTCAACATCAGAACATCCACAGCCCTCTGGGGTAGAGAATTCTAAACACTGACCACCCTCTTAGTGAAGAAATTCCTCCTCATTTCAATCCCTGCGGCTGTGACCTCTGCTTCTAGACTCTGCAGCCAGGGGGAAGCCCCAAGGTTCTCCGTTCTGATTTGAAATGCATTCCTGACGGCCGTTTAATGATTTTCTCCGCGCTCCTCCCTCTCTCTCCTCTCTCTCCTCTTTCCCCCCACCCCTCAACCCCGCAGAGACAAGACCGAGACCCAGATGGACATGACCGAGGAGCAGCGCAACGGACTACTGAAGAAAGAAAGCAGCCGGCTGCAGAAATCAGGCCACCGCGTGAACTACTCGCCCCGCAAAGAGAAAGCACTGAAGATCTATTTAGACGGCGGCCCCAGCAAAGACTCCAGCCAGGACTGAGAACCGGCCCAGTCCCCGGCCCGGCCTGTCCCTGGAAAGGAAACCAGATTCACCACTGCTGCGTCGGAACTCCTGTGGCCGTCCCATTCGTCGTTGGGTGTACCTGATGACACCAGCACTGATTGGCTTATTGCCCCCCAATCGGAAGCCCAGTGCCCAATGGGGGTCACTGTCTGACTTTGAATCATGTCGTGCACTATAGTCTATTGTACTGTAAAGTTTAAAGGGATGTGCAAAAAAAAATGGGGTAAAAGATTGAAAATAATGCGGACTCTGCACATACTCGCTGGAGAAGCTAGACCCCCCCCGCCCCCCCCCCCCACCCGCCCCACCACCTCCCAAAGGGATTTTGAAGCTGAATAAAAGCTGTGCACAGTCCTAAGAATTTGTCATTTATTTTATTCATACAAGTGTGCACATACCTCATTGATAAATTTTTAAAAAGGCGTACTATATATGGGATAGGGAGGGGGGAGATATTGATGGTTCATTAATGGGATGGAGTGCCATCAGAATTGCAGAAAAAGACGCTTTTCTTGGTTATAACTCGAATGAATGTTCCCAGCAAATTTTACTTGGCCTGAAGTTCTACGTGTGTGGTTTTTAAGTCTGCGTCCACTCATTTTGTCAGAGGCATCGTAACTGTAACTGATTTATTTTTGTCTCCCAGGTCGTGGATTTTGAGGATCCAGCCCTCGTATCATTCAGCGAATGTACCGACATCGACATAAGCTGCAGCTTGGCGTAGGTTACTGGGTCAGGGTGGAGACATTGTATACTGTTTGCCTCAGGCGTGGGCGTGGGCATGTGCGAGGGAACGCATGCACACCATGACATAACACGCACACCATACAATACACCACATGCACACACGACACAACACGCACAATGCACATGTGCTGCATACACACATGCCGCACACCGCACGTGCCGCATACATGACTTGACATGCATGCCACACTTGCACATGCCACATACACACACCCCCACATGCACGCACACATGCCAAGCATTCTCGCACACCACACGGGCACGCACGCGGTACAGTGTTCGAGGGCTGCTTAAACCGTTGCATTTTTAGGTGTTTTATTTCGTGTCTGTTCAGTTGATATTTGGGCATCAATAATTTTTATGCCTTTAAGAATTTTGGTTTTATCAACCTTAAAGGCATCTTGGTTCTAATTATGTATATTGTACTTTTGTGACCCTGTATCAAAAGATTTGCTCGCTTTGTGAATCTTGTTCCATGAAGCACAGAATGAATTTAATTTCCTGCTGTATTTAATTCACTTGACATAATAGGTAGATCATCCTCTTAAGCGTGAATTTTTTTTTCAACCAATTGAAAGAAAAAATAAATGAAAAGAAAGCAGTTATGACGATGAGCTTGGTTCATGGCTAGATTCACTTCACGCACTTATCCCAAGAGCATTAGGAAGCAGAAACTCCCCATGGCTGCACAAAATCCATCGCCGTTTCCCTCCCGAGAATTTTCAAGGATCTCTCTGAATTTCTAATGACACGGATCATCAGAAATGTTTTTTTTGGTGAAACTATTTTCATGCCCAATGCTGTTCACAAATGAGTAACTTGCCAATAAAACATTTATTTGTTCCGTTTTGATTCTGAAGTTTACATTTTATGGCAGAAGATTCAAGCTGCCTTTTCGTAAGGAATCCTCTAATTCTGACCTCTTGCCCCTCCTCGATTTTTAATCGCTCCACCATTGGTGGCCGTGCCTTCAGCTGCCTGGGCCCTAAGCTCTGAAACTCCCTCCCTAAACCTCTCCGCCTCTCTCCTCCTTTAAGACGCTTCTTAAAACTTAAAACTTATTGCAATAAAGGCCAATACAAGCTTTTGGTCATCTGCCCTAGTATCTCGTCAGATTGTGTGTGATAATCGCTCCTGTGATGTGCCTTGGGATGTTTTACTACATTAAAGGCGCTATCTAAATGCAACTTGTTGTTGTAGAGGTAGTTATTGATTGCCAGTATTTGGCTGTTGTGAAAAGGCACAACGGTCTGTTTAATTGTTACTATATATTTATAAATATTGCTCTAAAATCTCCACAGAAAATGTAACTGCTTGTTTTCTCAATTTCTCCCAAATATTAGAGGTGGATTTGGATCAGTTGGTGAAGGCCCGTGTGGGACAGTCACTCAAGGTGGGCAAGAGCAGTGAGGCGAGAAAACTCCAGGAATGACTATGTACTATGCAAAGGTGTCCACTAATCGAAGCCGATGAAAGATCTGAGGGTAGCATTTGATCATTGTTAAAGTTGCACAAGCAGTATGAGGTTGCAACAGGGAGAGGAAACAGAGCTTTACGTTGTATTGAGGGCAAATGACTTGGACGAAGGGACCGAGTGCAATGTATCCAGGTTTGCTGATGATACAAAGCTAGGTGGGAAAGTAAGCTGTGAGGAGGATGCAGAGCGGCTGCAAAGGGATATATACAGGTTAAGAGAGTGGGTAAGAAGGTGGCAGATGGAGTATACTGTGGGGAAATGTGAAATTATCCCCTTTGGTAGGAAGAATGGAAAAGCAGGATATTTTTTAAAAGGCGAGAGACTGGAAAATGTTGGTATTCAGAGGGATTTGAGTGTCCTTGTACACAAATCACAGAATTATTAACATGTAGGTACAGCAAGCAATTAAGAAAGCAAATGGTATGTTACTTATTGCAGGCGGGTTGGAGTATAAGAGGGTGCGATATGTGGACCTGATGATCAAGATGCATTGGCACAATTTGCCTGGGGAAAATCTCGTACGGCATGACCTTTTTAAGACATTTGTTAGATGTTCTAACTTTGGAGGGCACACCCACATGTTTTCCCCTTCCTCCACGGCTCCTGTGCAGTGTTAATTTTTAGCACACCCTCGAATTCAGTTTCTTGACGAGTTTCAAAGACGACCCAGAACGAGGAAAATAAACAAACCAAACACTCACCACAAGACCCAAAAAACAACCAGGCGGTTGCAAAATTCCAGGTCACTTAAAGAATGAAGAGGAGCTTACAAGGGAGCTGCTTATAGGGGATCAGCTTTACAAGGGAGTTGATCTTCATAAGAACATAAGAAATAGGAACAGGAGTAGGCTATACGGCCCCCCGAGCCTGCTCCGCCATTCAATAAGATCATGGCTGATCTGATCATGGACTCGGCTCCACTTCTCCGCCCGCTCCCCATAACCCCTCATCCCCTTATCGTTTAAGAAACTCTCTTTCTGTCTTAACTTTATTCAATGTCCCAGCTTCCACAGCTCTCTGAGGCAGCGAATTCCACAGATTTACAACCCTCAGAAGAAATTCTCTTCATCTCTGTTTTAAATGGGCGGCCCCTTATTCTAAGATCATGCCGTCTAGTTCTAGTCTTCCCCATCAGTGGAAACATCTCCTCATAAACTTATACGTTTCAATAAGATCACCTCTCATTCTATTGAATTCCAATGAGTAGAGGCCCAATCTACTCAATCTTAATCAACCTAGTGAACCTTCTCTGAACTGCCTCCAAAGCAAGTATATCCTTTCACAGAAACATAGAAAATAGGTGCAGGAGTAGGCCATTCAGCCATTCGAGCCTGCACCACCATTTGATAAGATCATGGCTGATCATTCCCTCAGTACCCATTTCCTGCTTTCTCTCCATACCCCTTGATCCCCTTAGCCGTAAAGGCCATATCTAACTCCCTCTTGAATATATCCAAAGAACTGGCATCAACAACTCTCTGCGGCAGGGAATTCCACAGGTTAACAACTCTGAGTGAAGAAGTTTCTCCTCATCTCAGTCCTAAATGGCCTATCCCTTATCCTAAGACTGTGTCTCCTAGTTCTGGACTTCCCCAACATCGGGAATAATCTACCCGCATCTAACCTGTCCCATCCCGTTCCGTCAGAATCTTTTATGTTTCTAAGAGATCCCCTCTCATCCTTCTAAACTCCAGTGTATAAAGGCCCAGTTGATCCAGTCTCTCCTCATATGTCAGTCCAGCCATCCCGGGAATTAGTCTGGTGAACCTTTGCTGCACTCCCTCAATAGCAAGAATGTCCTTCCTCAGATTAGGAGACCAAAACTGAACACACTATTCCAGGTGAGGCCTCACCAAGGCCCTGTACAACTGCAGTAAGACCTCACTGCTCCTATACTCTCATCCCCTAGCTATGAAGGCCAACAAACCATTTGCCTTCTTTACCGCCTGCTGTACCTGTTTGCCAATTTTCAATGACTGATGAACCATGACACCCAGGTCTCGCTGTATCTCCCCTTTTCCTAATCTGCCACCATTCAGATAATCTGTCTTCGTGTTTTTGCCACCAAAGTGGATAACCTCACATTTATCCACATTATACTGCATCTGCCATGCATTTGCCCACTCACCTAACCTGTCCAAGTCACCCTGCAGCCTCTTGGCGTCCCCCGCACAGCTCTCACCGCCACCCAGTTTAGTGTCATCTGCAAACTTGTTGATATTACACTCAATTCCTTCATCCAAATCATTAATGTATATTGTAAAGAGCTGGGGTCCCAGCACTGAGCTCTGCGGCACTCCATTAGTTACTGCCTGCCATTCTGAAAAGGACCCGTTTATCCCGACTCTCTGCTTCCTGTCTGCCAACCAGTTCTCTACCCACGTCAATATATTACCCCCAATACCATGGGCTTTGATTTTGCACACCAATCTCTTGTGTGGGACCTTGTCAAAAGCCTTTTGAAAGTCCAAATACACTGGTTCTCCCTTGTCCACTCTACCAGTTACATCCTCAAAAAATTCCAGAAGATTTGTCAAGCATGATTTCCCTTTCATAAATCCATGCTGACTTGGACCGATCCTGTCACTGCTTTCCAAATGCGCTGCTATTTCATCCTTAATAATTGATTCCAACATTTTCCCCACCACTGATGTCAGACTAACCGGTCTATACTTACCCGCTTTCTCTCTCCCTCTCTTTTTAAAAAGTGATGTTACATTAGCTACCCTCCAATCCATAGGAACTGATCCCGAGTCGATAGACCTGTTGGAAAATGATCAACATTGCATCCACTATTTCGTGGACCACTTCCTAAAGTACTCTGGGATGCAGACTATCAGGCCCTGGGGATTTATCGGCCTTCAAGCCCATCAATTTCCGTAACACAATTTCCCGCATAATAAGGATATCCTTCAGTTCCTCCTCCTCACGAGACCCTCGGTCCCCTAGTACTTCCGGAAGGTTATTTGTGTCTTCCTTCGTGAAGACAGAACCAAAGTATTTGTTCAATTGGTCTGCCATTTCTTTGTTCCCCATTATAAATTCACCTGAATCCTACTGCAAAGGACCTACGTTTGTCTTCACTAATCTTTTTCTCTTCACGTATCTATAGAAGCTTTTGCAGTCAGTTTTTATGTTCCCGGCAAGCTTCTTCTCGTACTCCTTTTTTCCCCCCCCTCTTAATTAAACCCTTTGTCCTCCTCTGCTGAATTCTAAATTTCTCCCAGTCTTCGGGTTTGCTGCTTTTTCTGGCTAATTTATATGCCTCTTCATAAATATGGAAAGCAAAACTGCACGCAGTATTCTAGATGTGGCCTTACAATACCTTATATAACTGTAGCAAGACTTCCCTGCTTTTATACTCCATCCCCTTTGCAATAAAGGTCAAAATACCATTGCTGTACCTGTATACTATCCTTTTGTTTCATGCACAAGCACCCCCAGGTCCCGCTGTACTACGGCACTTTGCAATTTTTTACCATTTAAATAATAACTTGCTCTTCGATTTTGTTCTGCCAAAGTGCATGACCTCACACTTTCCAACATTATACTCCATCTGCCAAATTTTTGCCCACTCACTTAGCCTGTCTATGTTCTTTTGCAGATTTTTTGTGTCCTCACGCATTGCTTTTCCTTCCATCTTTGTATCGTCAGCAAACTTGGCTGCGTTACACTCAGTCCCTTCTTCCAAGTCGTTAATATAGATTGTAAATAGTTGGGGTCCCAGTACTGATCCCCTGCAGCACCCCACTCGTTACTGGTTGCCAACCAGAGAATGAACCATTTATCCCTACTCTGTTTTCTATTCGTTAGCCAGTCCTCTATCCATGCTTATATATTACCCCCAACCTCGTGAACTTTCATTCGGGCATTCTGCACACACTGCTGGCGACTAACCGAGTAAGACCGAGGAGGATGAAGGGAATTGTATGGGAATAGCGGCTTAAGTCACCAGGAGTGACATGATAGAATGATAATTTCCCATGAGTGCCACACTGCTGGTATGCTTTAATCTGATGGGCGTTCCATTTCAACAGCCAGGCCACCAATCAGAAGCTGGCAGGATGTAGATAGTGACGGTTCACCTTACTGTTTGGATCTGGGACCCGTGAATAACACTTTGATCAATTTGTCCTGGGAGCTGGAGAGTCTGTTCCCTTCTCGGGTCCGCCCTTCTGCTCCTCCTCTTCCCCTTTCCTCCCCCCCCCCCCCCCCCCCCCCCCCCCCGAGTACCAGTTGGACAGTGTCGGAATGAAGCATGAAAATTCCCTAAACAAAAGAATGTAGGTTCGTCTTTACTCTTCAAATGACTTGGCATTCTCCCATGGGCTCCTGAAGTCAGACTGGCAATATTCAACACCTGGGCATCTGCGAAGCACGGTTTGTGAGGTCAGTAAAGGGTTAACCAGAACCACCACCTACTGTAATTTTCTGGAGAGCCTGGAGTTGAAGCTTCCCTGAGCAACAAAATCCGGAAACAAAAGACTGTCTAGCCTCGACCCTGACTGCCTGAGGTTCTCAAGCAAATTGGTGATTGTCCAGTGACGCAAGCATAAGAAATAGGAGCAGGAGTCAGCCATTTGGCCCTTCGAGCCTGCTCCGCCATTCAATATGATCATGGCTGATCTGATCATGGACTCAGCTCCACTTCGCTTTACTCCCTTATCGATCAAAAATCTGTGTCTCTTCGCCTTAAATATATTCAATGACCAGCCTCCACAGCTCTCTGGTGCGGAGAATTCCAGATTTACAACCCTTTGAGAGAAGACATTTTTCCTCATCTCCGTTTTAAATGGACGGCCCCTTATTCTAAGACTGTCTCTTAGTTTTAGCTCCCCTATGAGTGGAAATATCCTCTCTGCACCCACCTTGTCGAGTCCCCTCATTATCTTATAAGTTTCAATACGATCACCTCTCATTCTTCTGAATTCCAATATGTAGAGGCTCAACCTATCTTCATAAGTCAACCCCTCTCATCTCCGGAATCAACCTAGTGAACCACCTTTGAACAGCCTCCAATGCAAGCATATCCTTCCTTAAATACGGAGACTAAAATTGTCTCACTACTCCATGCGTGGCCTCACCAATACTCTGCAGCAGGACTTCTCTGCTTTTATACTCTACGCCCCCTTGCAATAAAGGCCAACATTCCATTTGCCTTCCTGATTACTTCCTTTACTTTTTGTGTTTCATGCACAAGGACCCCCAGGTCCCTCTGTACTGCAGCACTTTGCAATTTTTCTCCATTCAGATTATAATTTGCTTTTCTATTTCTGCCAAAGTGGATAATCTCCCATTTTTCCACATTATACTCCACCTGCCAAATTTTTGCCCACTCACTTAGCCTGTCTCTATATCTCTGCAAATTTTTTGTGTCCTCCTCACAATTTCCCACCCATCTTTGTATCATCAGCAAACTTGGCTACATTACACTTGGTTCCTTCATCCAAGTCATTAATATAGATTGTAAATAGTTGAGGACCCAGCACCAATCCCTGCAGCACCCCACTAGTCACTGTTTGCCAACTGGAAAATGACCCATTTTTCCCGACTCTCTCTTTTCTGTTAACCAATCCTTTATCCATGCTAACATATTACCCCCAACCCTGTGTGCTTTTATCTTGTGCAGTAACCTTTTATGTGGCACCTTATCGAATGCCTTCTGGAAATCCAAATACACCACATCCATTGGTTCCCCCTTATCTACCCTGCTCATTACATCCTCAAAGAACTCCAGCAAATTTGTCAAACATGATTTCCCTTTCATAAGACCATGCTGACTCTGCTTGATTGAATTATGCTTTTCCAAATGTCCTGCTACTGCTTCCTTTAATAATG